>NC_034591.1:8254747-8272431 GCF_900095145.1 Mus pahari
GCTAAGGGTTTATCTATTATGTTGATTTTCTCATAGAACCATCTCCTAGTTTGTTGATTTTTTTGTATAGTTCTTTTTGTTTCCACTTGGTTGATTTCAGCCCTGAGTTTGATTATTTCCTTCACTCTACTCCTCTTGGGTAAATTAGTTTCCTTTTCTTTTAGAGCTTTTAGGTATGGTGTCAAGTTGCTACAATATGCTCTCTCCAGTTTCTTTTTGGAGGCACTCAGAGATGTGAGTTTTCCTCTTAGGACTGCTTTCATTGTTTCCCCTAAGTTTGGGTATGTTGTGGCTTCATTTTCATTAAACACTAAAAAGTCTTTAATTTCTTTCTTTATTTCTTTCTTGACCAAGTTATCATTTTGTAGAGTGTTGTTCAGCTTCCACATATATGTGGGCTTTCTATTATTTATGTTGTTATTGAAGATGAGCTTTAGTCCGTGGTGATGCATGGGATTATTTCAATATTTTTGTATCTGTTGAGGTCTGTTTTGTGATCAATTACATGGTCAGATTTGGAGAAGGTACCATGGAGTACTGAGAAGGTATGTCCTTTTATGATAAAATGTTCTATAGATATCTGCTAAATCCATTTGTTTCATAACTTATGTTAGTTTCACTGTGTCTCTGTTTAATTTCTGTTTCCAGGATCTGTCCATTGATGAGAGTGGGGTGTTGAAGTCTGCCACTATTATTGTGTGTGGTGCAATGTGTGCTTTGAGCTTTAGTAAAGTTTCTTTTATGAATGTGGGTGCCTTTGCATTTGGAACAGAGATGTTCAGAATATATTTAGAGTTTATCTTGGAAGATTTTACATTTGTTGAGTATGAAGTGTCCCTCCTTTTCTTTTTGATAACTTTATTATAAAAAAAAATTGAAACTCAATTTTATTCAGTATTAGAATGGCTACTCCAGCTTGTTTCTTGGGACCATTTGCTTGGCAAATTGCTTTCCAGCCTTTTACTCTGAGGGAGTTTCTGTCTTTTTCACTAAGGTGGGGTTCCTGTATGTAGCAAAATTTCAGGTCCTCTTTATGTACCCAGTCTGTTAGTCTGTGTCTTTTTATTGGGGAATTGAATACATTGATATTAAGAGCTATTAAGGAAAAGTAATTGTTTCTTTCTGTTATTTTTGTTAGATTTGGGATTTTGTTCATGTGGCTATCTTCTTTTAGGTTTGTTGAAAGATTGCTTTCTTGCTTTTTCTAGGGTGTAGTTTCCCTCCTTGTGTTGGAGTTTTCCCTTTATTATCTTTTGAAGGATTGGATTTGTAGAAAGATATTGTGTAGATTTGGTTTTGCCATGGAGTACTTTGTTTTCTCCATCTACGGTAATTGAGAGTTTAGCTGGGTATAGTAGCCTGGGCTGGCATTTGTGTTCTNTTAGGGTCTGCATAACATCTGTCCAGGATCTTGTGGCTTTCACAGTTACTGGTGAGAAGTCTGGTGTAATTATAATAGATCTGCCTTTATATGTTACTTGACCTTTTCCCTTACNACTTTTAATATTCTGTCTTTGTTTAGTGCATTTGGTGTTTTGATTATTATGTGTCAGGAGGAATTTCTTTTCTGGTCCAGTCTATTTGGAGTTCTTTGGGCTTCTTGTTTATTCATGGGAATCTCTTTCTTTAGGTTAGGGAAGTTTTCTGCTATAATTTTGTTGAAGATATTTATTGGTCCTTTACGTTGAAAATCTTCATTCTCATCTATACCTATTATCCTTAGGTTTGGTCTTTTCATTGTGTCCTGGATTTCCTGGATGTTTTGAGTTAGGATCTTTTTGCATTTTGCATTTTCTTTCATTGTTGTATCCATGTTCCCTATGAAATCTTCTTCATCTGTGATTCTCTCTTCCATCTCTTGTGTCCTGTTGCTGATGCTCACATCTATTTCTTTCCTAGGTTTTCTATCTCCAGAGTTGTCTCCCTTTGTGATTTTTTTGTTGCTTCTACTTCCATTTCTAGATCCTGCATGATTTTGTTCAATTCCTTCACCTGTTTGGTTGTATTTTCCTGTAATTGTTTAATGGACTTTTTATGTTTACTCTTTAAGGGCAACCTGTTTAGCTGTATTCTCCTGAATTTCTTTAAGGGATTTGTTAATGCCCTTCTTAAAATCTTAAAATCCTCTACCAGCAACATGTGATATGATTTTAAATCTGAATCTTGCTTTTCGGATGTGTTGGGGTATCCAGGACTTGCTGTGGTATGAGTACTGTGTCCTTAGAATTCCAAGTAGTCTTGGTTTCTGTTGGTAAGCTTCTTGCATTTGCCTTTTGCCGTCTGATAATATCTGGTGTGAGATGTTCTTGATGTCTCTGCCTTGAGCCTGTTCCTCCTGTGAGTCTGTAAACCTGTTTCAGACCAGCCCTTTCTTGGCAAGACCAGTGCACAGAGGGCTAAGGATCAACTCTACCTCCTCGGTGCAGATGTAGGCCCATAGGAACCTGACCCAGCTGCTGTGCCACTTCTTTGGCCTGTGCACTCCTGAGTGGACCTGCCTTAGAGAGTCACTTGTGAGAAAATGGAAATCTCTCCTGAGTCCTGGGGTCAGAGCACTCCCTGGAGGCAAGTTCTCCTCTCCAGGGAAGGTGCACAGAGGACAGAGGATCAAACTGTCCCCTTTTAAGGACTAATTCCACTCCATTCTAAGTATGTTGGTGTGAATTCCTTGAGCTTCCATATTCAAGTTCTCTTTGCCGTTGGTTCTAAAATTGCAAGCTAAAAATTGCAGACCAAAGCATGCAATCATTTTTTGCTAAGAGACAAGTTTTAAGTTGATATCTGTAAATATTCTGTGTTTGATTTCTACTTTCCCAAACATGACGAGAGCAAAACAAAACTATGAAATTGTTTTCAGAAAAGTACCTTACTGAATAGGACTATGAGATTAGAACTTTCTGAAGTGACTTTAATGAGTGTTACTCCACTCAACTGTAATTCTCTTAAAAAATAACTTTCAATAGTAGGATGGAAAACAACACCACAAGAATGTAAAACAGTGGTTCCTTGACATGTTATATTATTAGGGTCCTCATAATTTCAAGTTCTCTTTGTATATTGTCAATGAAGCTATCACAAAGAAACGTGCAAAACATAAAAAGATAAGTAAAGCATAGACAAGTATAATCACAGTCATCACAGGATGTCAGGACATTTGTGTTCATATAAGCAAAGCCAATTATAGCTCTATAATTTCATCTTACTAACTTGCCTTGCAGATCAGACCGAATGCCTCATACAGCACTCACTATGAGAAGGCAGACATTCAGCCCTCTATTCAGAAGAGAAGAAAACATGATAACTATATGGTCAAGTGTTTATATTTGTGTACTAGATAGTAGAAAAGTGACACCTACACCTGTTCCATTACTCTCTTCTAATATCTTAAGGAATGGAAAAATATATCGCTTGAAGTTGTCATTTAAAAGAAGAGACAGAACTGATACAATATACTATGGTATTATTTCAATTAGGCTACCTTTTAAAACAATATTAACCCTATTTCTCAAACTACTCAACTCTTTTCAAACTCTGTGTTTTACCTAAATTCATCTTCTGGAAAAATATCACGATTTTGTAATACTTAAAACATGTACAACCCTGTTTAATGCATTGCTTTTGTATATTCTGTGTCATTTGGATACTGAAGTTTTATTCATTAGTGTTTTATTCATTTGCAAATGCTCAGTTAACATGTTAGTTACTTTATTAGATAAACTTTTGTTAAAATATGATAGGTGCTCATTTACATAATTTCATATTGTTTCCAATAATTTATGAGAATAATTGTCTATAAATGGATTTGAATACTATAGATACTGCTATCAAATTCAAGGTTGCATGATAGTATCTATTATCATTCATTATCTTAGCATGTTAATGGATTTTTTTTCTCACATTTATAAGAAAAAAACCTTAATTATATCTTAGAGCATAGTATAGAAGACACAATATACAAGAGCATGGGAGAGATAAAGTTTATTATCCAAGAATATAATTGCTATGTGTTCATATATTAGTTGCTTTTTATAAAATAAATGAAATCTGGGGTGAGTATATTATTTAGAGAAAATTATTTACAACCCATTAAAGTATAGAGAATAAAGAAGTAAGAAAAGCAAACCAACTCATCTCAAATCATACTCAAGAAAGCCTATATATGAAAATAAAATTTGTGAAACTTAGTAAGATTATTTTCCCTTACTGAAAGCATGTGGTATTCATTTCCAATATTTTCCAATTTTAAAAATGTATTCTTTAGAAAAATCTTGCCCCAGGCAAAAGATAAATTATGACATTTACATTCTGTGAATTTATTTTATCTTTACCTTTATTCCATGTCTAACAACACAGTCAGCCAATAAAAACAATGAACCTGATGCCACTCATCCAAAAAAAAAAAAATGATACTGTCAGCATTTTGATTAATGTGTATTTTGAGTTAAGAAACCACTGAGTTACAGTAATATTCTAGACCAATTGCTAGTCTAGACTTTGATGCGAGATGGAGGTGCCTTCTGAATTAAGTCCTTCCATACCCTGCAGGCTAAAAGCACACACATCTGAGATGTGTTAGTTGAAATTCCACTCAGCTATTGATTGCCAAGTTTGAATGGAATGATCACAGTAGAAATGTAAAGAAGCTAAGAAAAGCGTCACATTAAAACCCACTGCCTGCACACAGAGCCCACATAGAACAGAGGAAAGAGGAAAATTCCCTGCATGCTACAATCAGTCTTACATGTGAAATCCACCTCTTTTTAACAGGAATGTCAGGGAAGTTGGAAAAAGATTTTTAAGACTAAGAAACTAGCAAATATAATTAATACAGAAATGTGTTCTGCACATCTTTCGTGGGAAACACAAAAATTATACAACATATAGCTTTCTTTTTCTGGAAGTTTGATTGGACAGAAAAGAGACAGCTTTGTTAAAGATATATTCTTTTTTATCATTTATTTCTTGAATATTTAGAATTTTCCACATAGGATAAACACTCTATAATCAAAAGAACGCCCCTATAAAAACCGCGCTATAAAAATCTCTGTACAATATATGTTAAGGCCAAGGATGGTAGAGTGCCTACTTTCTCAGTCCTCACTTTGCATTCATAATTACCATCAGCATGCTGGGATTTAATCTATTTAATTCTAAATATAGAAAAATAAGCTAGTATAAAGCTGGCTAAAACATAAATAGAGAATAAGTACAGGTCAAGCTACACAAGTAGCAAGCTTATGAAAAGTGCTAATTAGTTCTATTTTAAATTTTACTTATTTAATTTTTAACAAAGATTAATGTTTTCCTGCATATATGCATAGGTACTACCCACATGCCTGGTGACTAGAAAGGTCAAAAGAGGGCTACAAACTCTGGGCTATTGGAGTTACATATTGCTGTAAACCACCATGTGTACTGGTATCTGAATTCATGTCCTCTGGTAAAGAAACAACTGATCTTGACTCCTAGAACATCTCTCTAACCCTATGTGCTAAGGTTTTTAATAATAAGATATTAAATTGTTAAAAATTGGTAAAAATTACAATGGAGAAAATTGATGTCTTTGGTGGTTCTACAAAATAGGTGCATTCTTTTTTGTTTGCTTGTTTGTTTGTTTGTTTGTTTGTTTGAGGGTTTCTCTGTGTTCCCCTGGTTGTCCTGGAACTCACTCTGTAGACCAGGCTGGCCTTGAACTCAGAAATCCGCCTGCCTCTGCCTCCCAAGTGCTGGGATTAAAGGCGTGCGGCCACCACTGCCCGGTTTAAAATAGGTGCATTCTTGATGGAAGAAATTCACATGGCTTCTAATTCTTATGAAATTGACAACAAATATGCACTAAACCAGAAAGATGTAATTTAAAAAATATATAACTAAAACTTATCAATAAGGACAAGACTATAGACTCTTCCAGAACTATTACAAATATTCGTTATGGTGAAGAGTGATGACTTGAATGTCTGCTGTTGAATATTATCTATTAATTTAATATACTTGTCAGAACGCTATGGATTTTATTGCAGATTCCTTTTATATAAAAAGGGCATCATCCTAAGAAGAATGATGATGCTGCATGTGAGACTTCTTGATCTTATAAAATTTAATCCATTCAATGGACTTGTGTGTCTATTTCAAATGATGTGCCACTCGATGTGCTGCAAAATATGAAAGCTATGACCAACTTTGGAAACCTGGGGTAGAAAAGATAGAATTAGTCAAAGGATGGTCTTAATTGTTACCTATAGATGACTGGAGGCTGACATTGAAATTATCAAGGATTGTAAATACACAAAGAAATGTTAAAAAGTAAAAAAGAGACAAGAAAGTGAAATAGTATTCCTTACTGTGCAGCGTGCACACTTGGAGCACTTCCCCCTTCTCCATGCGCAGGCACTCATTCATGATATTGTTTTTTAAAGCTGAGGGTTTTAATAGAAGTGGAAATAATAATTCTCGTTGGCTTCTGCTTTATGTCTTGTTCATCCTGCTTACTAGCAGGTAAGTTGGAACTGGTAGTGTTTTCTACACAAATGACTTGCTCTACCCTAGACTGCAAGTAGCTGAAATACCATTGATTAGCATTCAGAAGGAACCCCTGGCATACGTGCATCATTCGAAAGCAACTGTGAGAAAGCAGCCCTGAGGCCTTTGAGAAGATGGGCTTTCAGAACACTAAAGTGCTGCTACTGGCTCTGAATAGGCAATTATGCCAGTCCATTGCACAGGGCACTGTGGATTACACAGCCATGATGGTGCTTCTCAGCAGCGATTGGTCCAGATGTTTAAATTCTGATTATGCTTGACTTACAAACATTCAAAAATATGTGCTTTAATTATAGACATGGAAGTAATTATTTCTCTTCCTCATCCATCACCATGCCATGGCTGACATTTTTCTAACTAGTGCTTTGTTTCATGCATTTGTAAACATACATTCTATCATTTTCCTGCAACTGTGTTCCAATTACTCCTTGAGTATAATTTGCTACATGAAATATATAAGTGATATTTCCATACAGTTACTAATATATTCACCAAATATAGTTCATTTAACTGGCCAACATGAAACAGTTTCATAAAATAGGACAAGATGTACTCCACAATGTAAGTAACTATAAAATATGTAATAAATTATGGCGCCTAATAGTATGACCAAAGGGTTTCAGCACTTACAAAATGTGACTCTCTTTGTAAGAACTGACAGTCAGCATCACCTTAATACATTCTTTTTTACACACTCTTAGAGTCATTGGCCTTTTGTAGACTCTAAGGCCATTAGTGTCAACCTCTTTGACAAGATTTGCTCAGGGGAATTATGAGTCTACTCTGGTGAGTTCTAATTCTGCGTTCACTGACTCCGCAGATTTCCATTTAGTTTGTCTTGGTTGGACAATCCTCCGAGTGTTGCTTCTGTTTTTCATAATAAAGTCTCGTCTTTTAATTTTCATTTGTAGTTCGATCCACTGGAATAATTAGATGGCACCCAGGCTATTTATCAAGAAATTATGACACATTGTGGTGATGGATTGTTCTGTCTCGTCAAAGACTCAGTATAATTTAATTCCAACTTAATGATTTTAAATGAAAGAGCCATAATGTACAGCAGCCTATTTAGATCCAAGTGTTACTTTCCATTTGCAAATTCTCTTCCCATTTTTCAACCTTCCAAATTATCACTGACAATTAGGCAGCATTTGACATTTGTCATGTTTATCTTCACAGATGCAGTGACACCTAAGGTGACTAAGAATGGCAAAAAGAATCTGAATTTGGTAAAGAAGTAAAAATAATAGAAAACAAGGACTGATTTTTGCTTTGCTCGTTGAGTGGTTGGAGTTAGATAAGCGGATTTGTAGTGAGGTCATCAGTCACAATTGGATGGTAATTTGAAAATGGATTAGCTTAGAAGTAGCAATTTCTGCTCCATGGGTTTCCGTGAAAGAGTCTGCCTAATTCTGTAAGAGACCTCATAAACTGGCGGAGATCAATGCCTACCTAATGTGCCATTATGCACTGGGCACACTTCAATGATTACAGCACAGCTGTGGCAGGGTTTTGCTTGATACTTCTTTAGCACTTGCACGGCAGGTGCCCTACATGACTATTTGGCCCAAAGGAATAAACTTGTTAGGGAATTAAATGGACTGGTGCAGCTTTGCCTCCTAAGAATCTATGCACATCTGACCTGAAATGGCCGCTGAGGGGTATGAGTAGCCTAAACCCAATCACAAATAAAAGGAAGCCATGTACATAAAGGAAGTACTGTCCTACTTACCTGAGTGGCACTTTCTTGAAATGCTACGTCAGAGTCTGACATTTCTAGCTTTGAAAAACGTGGTAAATTTATTATTTCAAAATTGAAATCGGTAATTATTTAAATGTTAGAATTTCATATTAAAATATATAAGACAGTACTACATACTTAATGTTTTTTGGTTATGAAAATTAGATAACAAAGGATAAGATGCAATTCCATAAAGCAAATTTTAATAAAATTAGAATATGAGATATCACTGATAACCTTTGTGCTGTAAAAAAAGAAAACCTCACACTGAGTGTGTGTATGTGTGTGTGTGTGTGTGTGTGTGTGAGAGAGAGAGAGAGAGAGAGAGAGAGAGAGAGAGAGAGAGAGAGAGAGAGAAATAGGACATTTTACAGGAGTCACTTGTATTCTACCATATGGGACCTTAAAATTGAACCTGGTTAAATGGCAGGCAAGTTCACCCTATAAACAATCTGACCATCAACATCTTTGCAGTCTTGCATTCATATATTTCTGTAGACTTCTCTGCCAATTACTTTAATAAGTCATGAATAAAGAGTTAACAGAATCTATATAATTTGAAATGCAAATATATATGGTAAGAAAATAAGTAATAAAATTTACCTATATTTTAAACAAACTATAACTTGTATATTAAAATGTATATCTTATACCTCATTTAATATGATATCATATAATGCAGATGGAATAATATAATCAAGCTTTTGGATTAATATAATAAAGTCAAAATAGTCCATTGAGAAGGATTTATGATTAATTACTTGGAATTGGTTTGACTAATATAAGGTATATAGTATAAACTCTTTAAGCTCTCTTTTTGCTCTATAATATATATTTCTATTATATATTTAATAACCAGACTTGTCAGATTTTATTCAGCTCCCTGAACGACTTTAGGGGATAATGACATAATACTATAATTAGACCAAGAATGCAAATGAAAGTTGGTTATAAATGAAAGGTTTCCTGTTCCCAGTTAGTCTTCAATCTGCTTTTGCAACGACCTTAAAGCTCCAATAACTTTCTGACATAAAAGTGTAAAAGTAGAAGTAATAGAAGGAAATACCTTGAAATTATGGCTTAAAGTCAGACTCCTTCAAGAGAGGAGAGAAGAGAGTATTGGAACACAAGCAGACTGAGAATGAAGAGATGCTCCCAGACTTTCGGTGATGTCAGTGTTCATTCACAACATGAGTTGGAGATGCAGAAGTAGCTCAGTTGATAGGTTGTTTGCTGAGCGGGCATGAAACTGTGTTTGATCACCATTACTGCATAAAGCCAGACAAGGTAGTACATTTGTGCATGTCTCTAATTAAACACTCGTGAGGTAGAAGTAGGAGAATAAGAATGTCAAGGTCACCCTTGGCTTCAGAGAAAGCTGAAAGCCATCCTGGACTACATAGGAACATGTGTACCAAAACTTCAGAACAATAACATAAAGCAAATTGCTTAGACTAAGTCTCTGTTGACTCATTTTTGTAGTGACAGAAATTAATTAGTACACAACTTGTATTTTAGCAAAGTGGATAATACAAGTTTCAAATCCTTTAAAGTTGAATTTGATTAGTAAAATTTCCTTGTTTTTACTTAAACATTGTGTATGTGTGTGTGTGTGCGTGTGCGTGTGTGTGCGTGTGTGTGTGTGTGTGTGTGTGTTGTATGTACCTGAAATATGGGAAAATGGATCTCAATCTTGTAAAGCAGTGGTGATTCTAAGCCTGGCTGGTTAATGTTGGCATGAAGGTGAAAACAGTTTAAATCCCATTTATATAATCCAACCTCGAACCATGTTATTTTAATATTTATATCTTATAAAACGTTTAATAAATATTTCTGTACGCTGGCAGAATTTGCTAGTGATGATAAACCATAGAGGCGCACGTGAGTTGCGGGGTTAAGACCAGTCTCTTCTTAACAAGCAGCCCCTGTGGGAGCGCTCTGGTTTGTTTACACAGTGGCCCCAGCACAGAACACTAGAAGTTCTAGGTTCTCTTAATACATACAACTGTAAACCTGGAATATAAATGGTTTGGGCTCACTTCCTTTTTCTCTTTTCTCTTCTTTTATTTATTTATTTTAAAAGTCCTATGTAGTCAGTCTTGATCGTCAATTTGCTGTATGGCTACCAGAGGATAATCTTAAATTTCTGATCATCCTGCCTCCACCTCAAAAGTGCTGAAATTACAGTTGTGTAGCACAGTAGCCAACTATGGATGCTTACTTAATTTTCCTTGTTAACAAATATATAGATCTTGTCCTTATCAGATTTTAAAATTGGAGAAATCGATACAGAAATCCATACCTAAAATGCATTGCATATTGTTGGAGGACTACAAACTTCGGTTAGAAGGGTAGCATGCCCTTCATCAATCATAACCTTATTAACTATTAAAAATTCTTTCCAATTGCCTAGATTATTTTAGCCCTACCCAGTTTTTATATGTATCAAATATCACATGTTATACCATATAAATGTGCAGTTTACAGGTACCAACTGAAATACACAAGAACAATAGTTGAAATCTATAGTTAGCAGGTCTTAGTATTCTAATTTTTCAAGTAAAAAGAGTTCTAGCTGCATATGTAGCAGAAGATGGCATATTCAGTCATCATTGTGAAGAGAAGCCCCTTGGTCTTGCAAACTTTATATGACCCATAGAGGGGAATGCCAGGGCCAAGAAGTGGGAATGGGTGGGGGGAGGATATAGGGACATTCAGGATAGCATTTGAAATATAAATGAAGAAAATATCTAATAAAATAATTAAAAGGAAAAAGGGGTTCACAAAGACATGATTGTTCTAAAATGATTAAAAACCAGAAGCTAATAATTCATATATAAAGCAAGCAAAATTTAACTTAAAAGAAAAGGATCTGCTTTTAAGTGCATCCAAACAAAAATATCAGTAAATATGTCTGGTACTGACTTTGCAATATCCAACAGCGTGAGGATATGCAATAACAAGATTAAAGAAGATCTATAGCAAGAGGCAACACTGGAAAGTAGGCAGTAGGAAAAACTTAAGAATGCATGGTAGGGGTGGGGTTTGGTTTCAGCATGGATAAAAATTAGATGGCAATACATTTAAAATGCAATTAAATGTGTCAGTCATGTTTGGGATTCTGAGGGCTGAATCCAGGGTAATACTCATAAAGAGCATGTGCTTTCCTCTGTTGCTTCTGTGTCATTCCTCTTACTGAACCTTAAAAGGTTAAAAAACCTAGTACTTCCCAATGGAAAAACAGACTGCTAATACCATAGCCATGACCTAGAACAGTAGAGTGAAATAGTCAACCATTCAGTAAAGCAAGGGAGAGGTGAGAGGCCCAGTACATCTACTTTTTTGAGTTCTAGCTTCCTGTCCTCTTACTGGGCACTTTTGCTCAGTTTCTCTAGCTCTTGTGTTTATGATGGGAAAAACAAGAGTTGCCTTTGACAGAGCTGTTCTGTGGACAAATGAGATAAAGTTCAGGAACTGTTAGCTATGGTCATGAGAGAATATAAGACTCCTGTAAAGCTAAGGCTATGCTTTAGTTTGTGATAAATGCTGCTTTCTATTTTCCCTCTCAGACATTCATATTTGCTATGTATTGTTTAAGAGAGTCTATTCTGTTAGATAAACTCTTCTCAACAATCCGTAAAAATCTTTTTCTGTAAAGAGAGGTATTATAACCCCATCCCTTCCTTGATCTATGCCCTTTCCTCTCGGCCCAGCATTCCTCCAGGTTCTGGCACTGAGTTCAGTGAAAACTCAAGATGTGAATGAACCAGTTTGGTTTGGATGGCTGTCAAACCAAAGTCACCACTGCCACATAGAGCTTTGCTGGTTTTTTTCTCTTCTCTCTCCCCTTAGAATAAAAAATTGACCAGTAGGCATCTTTTAGCCTGAATTGGAAAAAAGAGATGAATTTATAATTTTAACAAAATTTATATGTGGATTTTGAGGGCTTATGTTTTTACTCCTATAAACAGCTATTTTTATTCCTTCTTAATGAATGTTCTGCTATAAAAAATACTTTTCTATGCAACTTCTTTAATATGAAACATATTGTTAAAGGCAAAATAAAACTCTTAGAAAGCTAAAATTAATCCAGAAATACAGGATAGCTTTTATATTAGTTCCTTAAAGCTCCTGACATCACCTTTCTGTCTTAGTAATTAGTTGAAAAAGAAATAGAACTTTCCTATTAAATAAATTGAAATTTATGAACTCCCACCATCATTACTGTAGGTTTGAATAATCCAATTGTGGCACAAATGGTGTGTGTATGTATATGTTTGCACACACCACACAATTTTTTCTCAGATATTTTGATTGCATGCATATTACTTTCATTTCTTAGAACGGCCTTTGGCAGGGCATAGAGTCTGACACTTGTATTTGCTTTTTGTCTAACATCTTCTTGCAGATTTTCCAGCACCTGCTCTATTGCCTTCTGTTTTTCAATAGTAAGGAAATGACATTCTTTGCAGAGCAGCTTGATTTTCTTCTTGGAAATCACCAGGAACTGTAGGTAAACTATGTAAGTGAGAAGAACAAATGCACTGCCACTGCAACAATACAAACAATAAGATAAAATAAGGTGTCCACACATGCTCTAAACAAATGTACAGGCCTAGGGGAAGCACAGCAGAATGTGTCCTGCGAGCACACTTCCGACCTGCTGCTCTCCCTGTTGGAGGCCACATGGCTTTGATTTCCATCTAATTGTAAGAAAACACAAACACTGGCAAAGGCTTTCTGAATGCTGAGTGTCCCCCACTGTGTTAGGCAGGACTAGAATTTGTGTATCTAAAGGAAACCTTTGCATGGTGTTTGTCTGGTTTTTATCCTCGGAAACATAATAGACCTATCAGACAAAAGGCAACAGTATCTAGAAACTCCAGAGAGAGTTTTGATTATGAGATGAGTAAACGAAGTGCCATCTCCTTCTGCCCTTTGCTAGCAGTGAGTTTGAAAAACCGCTGAGTACTCAGAAAACAATGTCTAACACAGTCCCAACACTCTATTTAACTCACTTAACACTCTTCAGAGAGGGGAAATTTGAGCTGAAGGGCAAGTTTTGTTTTAAATTGTGATGAGTAAAAGGAAATGGAACATTTACATTCCACAAATTGACAGTGGGTTTTTATGCTCCTTCCTCCACATCTTGTAAGAGTGCAATGACCTTAATGGTCACCAATGGGAAGCAGATTAAATTAGGGTTTCCTGTGTTTTCTTTTTGTTGGCTTGTTTGTTTTCTGTGTATCGTACTACTACTATGATCATTCATGAATATTAACGTATTTAAATGAAGGTGATAGGCTGTCATAAGAGAGACTGGCCTTTAGGAGTACTGAGACTGAGGGAAATTCTTCAGGAGAAGGTTCCTTCATTGTTCTCCCACCCTGGGATGGCTTGAAGGTTAACATAAACTCTTGCTCACAGACAGCACGTGGTGTAAGTATTAACTGTGCATCAGGCTGTGGAGATTACTTAATGGGTAAATTGCTTACTTTCTGCCAAGCACAAGGACCTAAGTTCAGATTCCAGAACAAAGGAAGAAGCTGAGCACCTTCTCACACATCTACAACTTCAGTGCTTCCCAGAGGTACCAAGTAGTTTCTGGAATCTCATTAGCTAGCCAGAGTAGCTCCTGCATCAAGGAGATATGCCAAAAGTAAAGGGGAGACATGATGGGGAAAGTCATTCTGGTATCAACCTCTGTCCCCACATGTGCTGTCATGCAGAGGGCACCTACAAGCATACTTGCTTATGTGTGCAGGCACAATCTAGGACAAATTTAAACTACCTTCAAATTAGTCATCTGCTTTCTTTGTATCACGAAACCATCTGGTTTTAGAAGAGGAACGGATGCTCATTTTCTGAACTAAAGTTAACATTTACATTCTCATTTAAATATTTTGTTTGCATTTTAGCATTCCTTCCTTCTACCATCTACCATCTCTAAAGACAACATATTCAAAAGCAAGCTAGTCCTCACTAAATGATTGTCCATTATCTGAGAAAATTTTAGGAATTTGTCATGGTTGGCTTTAATTGTCATCTTGATTAAACCTAGAATCTACCACCCAGTGAGGGATTGTCTATATAGAGTTGATCTGTTTGCATGTCTATGGGGGTTTGTCTTAATTAAGTTAATTAATTTGAGAACCCAGCCCTCTGTATGTGGCACTGTTTCTTAGTCAAGGGGTCCTGACTCTATAAGACTAGAGAAATCAAGATTAGCACAAGCGAGCAAGTATGCAAGCTTCACTTTTCTCTGTTGCTGACTGAGGATGCACTGTGTCCAAATGTCTTAAGTTCCAAAGGTGGTGACTTTCCACCTTGATGGGTTATTAACTACGACTGTAAAATAATTCTATATTTTTTAAGTTGTAATATAAACCTTTCCTTCCTTAAATTGATTGTTGCCAAGATATTTCTTACAATAATAGAATTTAAACTAGAAAGGAAATAAACTTATTTTTCATAAATAAGAAATACAACAGACAAAACCAAAAAAAAAAAAAAAATGTTTCATATGGAAACTGTTTCACCTTATAATTTCCTGAAAGTTGAAACTGTGCTGTCATTTTCAAATTTAAACCTTCACAGAAACTAGAGAATTAGAATACATAGGGATTTCTTCCTAGAGGAATAATTACATTTCTTGTCATTCATTTATCCTGCTTATCAGCATTGTTCCTGTGTGAATTATTCGAAGAGATTAAATATACAAAATAGGTAACTCTATACTGTTTCTAACATGTCACTTTATTTAATACCTTCTTATGTTATGTTTTGTTTTGTTGTTGTTGTTGTTTTGATCTGGAACAATCTTTCTCCCAATTTGCCATTCCATAAAGCATACTTTGTCATTTAATTCCTTTTCCACTGCTTCAGGATTTTTCTGGATTCTCTTTGCCCACTTTTAGTAAATCAAAGTCTTAAGGTTAAGAACCATTTTGTACAGTTTTCTGGGGTTTGGGCAGAAGGCGGTATGTGACAGTGTCTAGGTTTTCAGGAAGCTATGTGGAAGAGGAGATAGAGAGACTGTAAGGAAGGAATGGCTCACTCTGAGGAATCAGGATCTTCCAGACACAACAGGACTGAGGCACATATAAACGCACAGAGACTGTGTCCTCCCTGTACAGGGCCTACACAGGTTCAAGTCAGACAGGGTCTCGGTGATAAGAGGTGGAAGTGAACATGCATTCCCAAGCCTAACCAAGAAACTACTCAAACTGGCATCACTTTTGAAGAACTAATTTTCTCCAAAGGTGCCTTACCAGGATATGAACCACACATAAGTATAGGCACCATACTTTTTGCCTGATATATCTTTGTTTGAACAATTTTCCCTTACTATTTTTCTCCATTATATATTATCTTTCTGATTTTTTTTTAATAAATTTTGTTTTGTGTGTGTAGATGTCTGTTTGTGTCCTACTGTCTGTGTGCCCGTGTGTGCCCATGTGTGCCTGTGTGTGTGTGTGTGTGTGTGTGTGTGTGTGTGTGTTTCTCTTTCTATTTTCCTGCTTTCTAAAGAGAAAGTAGACATGGACCTGGGTGGGCAGATTGGTGAGATGGATCTGTGAGGAGTTGCGGGAAGGGAAACCATGATCAGAATACATAGTCAGAAATATTTTCTTATCAGTTAAAAATAAAGGAAGGAACATATAGTAAGATTTAAAAAATAAAAGATGATACTAGTTTCACTGAGACTTGATTTGATATGTTCCTTTTCAAGTGCTCACATAAACATTAACCTATATCTGTATTCCTGAGGACCCAGGAAATACTCAGCATATATTCAGTGGTGTAATGATTCTGAAGTAATTTGTTCTAAAAATTTTAAGTACATACTATATTTGTAGGCCAAGCTATCGCAATCCATATCTGCCATATGCAAACACACAGAAGCATACACACATACTCACGGTTTGAAGATTAACAGTCTAGATCAATACATGAAAATGTTAAAGATATTCTTACTTATATATTAAGTGTATATATAAGTATATATATATATATATATATATATATATATATATATATATATTGACATCATCATATATATATATGATGTCAAAGTATACAATATATATCAAAATATGTATAGCTATATACATATACATGAGATAGTGTGTGTGTGTGTGTGTGTGTGTGTGTGTGTGTGTTTGGTGGACATAGTTTCACTCAATAATTTCAAATTTTAGTTGCCATTGGAATATTTTTTTCTGGAAGTTGAGGACAGTGCCCCTGTTACTATCTAAATCCACTCCTTCTTCTCAGAGGGAAGACTGCTTCAAGATGTGGTAATGAGTCAGGGAAGGATGTAGCAACGGATGGGAGGCAATGGATGGTGTTTGAGGGAGAAGAGACACTCACGTTCGTTAATAAATACAGGAAATCATTACAAACATTGTGGAATTCCAAGAAAATCAGAGGATGCTCATTGTAGAGACAATCCTAATCACTCATAAAGTGAACCTATTTTTAAAACACCCAGATGCTAACTGTTCCGGAAATGATATAGCAAGTTCAAGATGTTATTAGCTTATAGGAGTTACAAAGAAAAAGAGAAAAGAAAATTCCTCCCTCTAATAGGAAATTAATATGGATTTTTTAAAAAATTCAATCAGTTCTGAGGATAACATAGTAGTTAAAAATATAATGCTGGAGCCAGGCGGTGGTGGCACATGCCTTTAATCCCAGCACTTGGGAGGTAAAGGCAGGCAGATTTCTGTGTTCGAGGCCAGCCTGGTCTACAGAGTGAGTTCTAGGGCAGCCAGGGCTATACAAAGAAACCCTGTCTCGAAAAAAAAAAAAAAAGTAATGCTGGGGATGCTGGGGAGAAATTTCGTTGGTGAGTAAAATGCTTGCCTGACATGCACAGGACTCTGTGTTAGTCACACATAGCTGAATGCAATGACACTTACTGTGATCCTGCACTCAGAAGGGATAACATATGGTGAACAGAAGGCTCAGGTCACCTTTGCCGATATATATCTGTAGGTTGAGACCAGCCTGTACTATATGGAACTCCAACACACACACACACACACACACACACACACACACACATGCGCTTGCGCACGCGCACACAGACACACAGACTCATACACATGTGCAGGCACACACACACACACACACACACATACATGATTGATAAATAACTAAATAAATAAATTTGAATATAATGAGAACATAGCTGAAATTTATTATACTCAATACAGAAAGGATGGGTTCTAAGATAAAGGCAAAAAGCATATTTCTCTAGATATCACCACTCAAACAAAGTTAGTTTAAGACATGAATTTACATATTATTAGAGATCATGGTAGATTAATGTCCAATAAATTCTACTTTTCTGTGGCTTCTGGGATGCCAGAGGATAATCCATTCTGTCATTTTCTAT
>NC_034591.1:8272906-8289175 GCF_900095145.1 Mus pahari
TTTAATATACATAGTTAAAAAAAAAAAACATGAGACTCCAAATAAGCAAGTACATAACTAAATCTGCTCTTTTATCTATACCCTTTTTTTTATACTGGAATGTTTGAATTTGGCAGAAAAGAAAAAATATAGTAACAAATACAGTATACAAATCAAGTAGCTTAGTCTAAGCTTTACAGCTTTCTGTTTGCTTTGGGATTTATAAAATAAATAAGCATTACAAATATTGAGTTTCTTGTTTATCTCAGCTTCTCTTCTTATAAGCACTTTATTCATTACCCCTTTCTACCATTTACAGCTGATGAAACTAGGAAGAAAAACTTAAGTAAAGCACTCAATATTATACATCCCATGAACACTAGAACTCAGATTTGACCCTTCCAAACTACAGCTGTAAAGTCTGTTTCTAATAATAAGATAGTACATAATCTGCAAACTTAGAAAAAAATGATAATGATTTTAAGCTAGTACATTTAAAAGTTCTTATGAGAATTCCAGAATTCACCAATGAGATCGTCACCCCTCCTCCTTTTTCTTGAGAAGGAAATGAGCCATCCTGTGACTCATCTCTATGCACTTCTATCAACCTTTAGTTACCAAGGTTATGGACATCATAAGACTGCTTGACTAACTTCCTTTACTGTAATAGACTTGAATTTCCCAATGACTCTATTCCCATCAGGTATTTCCTTCTGAACCAGTAGGCATAAATAGCTAATGTGGATCTTAACATATTCTTTGCAGCATCCTATATCCAATGCCCCAACTCAGAAAACTAACAGAAGGCAGGAGTCAGAGAAATTAATTTTTTAATTATTATTTGGTTTTCTAGGAGATAAAGCTTTAACCTCCACTTTTAGAGAAAGTATTATTGGAACCAGCACTGTGTCTCAGCCAATAAAGGTGCTTACACCCTGAATTTGATTCTTAAAATCAATTTGATAGAAGGGGAGAACTGACTCCCACAAGCTGTCCTCTAACCTTCACATGTACAATGTGGCTCACAAATGTCCCCACCACTAACACACACACACACACACACACACACACACACACACACACACACACGTACAGATAAGTAAATATAATTTTACACACTATTACCATCATTATCAAATGATTGTTTTCCAATTGTCTTTATCTAAAAGCACTGATTAGTTAATATTTTACAAAGAGAGTATTTCCTATCATATATTTAAAATCTTGTCATACAATGTGAAACAGTTAAGTCCTGTTTTTTTTTTAATATATGAGAAGTTTTACTATAAATGTCCCAGAACTATTTAATAGGAGTTCTTTAAGCTGGGTCCTATATTATTTTGACATGTCCAAAACATCTTTTGAGGACACTGTTGCTATCCTGCTCCTTGTAATGTTCCAGAGTCATCTTGCATTTTTCAAATACAACACAGACTTAAACCAACCCTTGATCAAGTGCAGGTTACTTTTAATGAAAAATAATATGTAGAAACAGAACTCTGAATGAGATATTTGTTGGAGGTTTTTGCTCATTAGCCATACGTCTGGTCTGAAATGAAAACTGTACACAGACATGCACAGAGGTTGACACAGTTTTAAATGTCAATCTTTCCCTGTAACTCCACCATATCTATATACTAAGTTTTGTCTTTGAAACAACATATCTATCCTCACTCATGGCTTGAACTGAAATTAATGAGAAAAAATAAAGGGAGACAAGATTACTACTGATATTCTTAGAGGACGTTATCAGAACCTACTATAGTTCATTGAATCTAAGAACAGTATAACGTAATCTAGTTCCCTTATTTCACATATAAAATAATTGAGATAGAGATGGAAAAGGTGTTTGCCAAATCAGAAAATTGAGATGAAAATAAAATCAGAAATTCTCCTAAAATTTATAAGCTACTTCATACTGACTAAATATAATTTACAACTACCTTCTGAAATGGAAATTACATGTCTATGGATTCATTATTTTGAGGTAATATTTATTTAGATCTGTCATATTCTTCACACTATATCATGAGGTGATTCTCTAAATATTTTCAATAAAAACATGAAGCAGCAGTTTAAAATCCATTTGAGACCAATGTTCAAGAATGCTAAGTGAGCTCCTTAAAGTCCAGTAAGGAATTAAGTTTGGATCAAATTTGTTGGATTTGTTTTATCTTTGATGAAATTGATAATACTTTAGAACATAAAACATTTATAATAACAGTAGGAGGTCTGGAATACACCATGTTAAATGTTAATCAAATTAAAAGAATCTTTGGTTTACAGTATTAAATTAGTCTCAAGATGAAGCCTATTAAAGACAACTTGCCTAGAATAGACCAATACACATAAATAAGAACACATAATATTTTCATTAATAAGTTAGATTATGGAAGTACCTGAAATCATAAATATTTGCCATGTCATTTCTTAAATAACTCCATCCCAAAGTAATTTGTGTTACATGTTGTACTTTAAGATATAGATAATAAATCAAGTTACCAAGGACTTAATTGACTGGTTATTTGAAAACAAAAGAAAGCAACAACAAAACAACATGTGACGAATACAATATGCATAATAGAATTTGAGAAAATACTTTCAAGTTATTTTTTTCAAAACGTTATACATGAATATTGTACTTATACCATATAAACACCTCTCTCTTCCCTCCAACTTCTCCCATGCCCCTTGCTCTCACAGATTCTCGATTCTTATTTAATTAGCGCTATGTACATATATAATTGATATAAATAAAAAACTTTAAATATAAATATCTAAAACATTATAGAACTATAAATTAAATATCTAGTAAATGATTTCATATAAAAAGTTACATTTAAGGATAAAAGAAAAATTATCCTTTATACATTAAGGAATATATTTATAAGCTAGGATGGTATGCATTTCTTCTCTGCAATATTCCATTATGTACTGATATTACTTAATTTACTATAGGCACTTAATAAAGATCTATTGAATAAACATCTCTTAGCTGCTTGGGGAGTTTTAAATTGTATTTTGATTCTGAAATTTGGAGCCAGATATGAGAAAAATAATCTGGTAATATTAAATGGAGTATGTATCAGTGTGCAATGATTTATTTCCATATGGTCAGTACAAATGATTTTAATTGTTCAGCCGTCACAATAAAGTTAATGATATAGCTCCACACTTTGCTAGCTTCATGTTAATCAGAATTTATATATAGTAAATATTTCAATCATTATTGAAATATTTTATACTCAGTTTTTTAGTGAGTATTTGAAAACTGCTAGGCATTTTGGATTTATAGTGATATTCAAGTTACCTCAGTGTTTAGGTTATGGAGTAAATAAAGCATGACAAACATCTTATATTTTTATATAAAAACTGGTGTAGGAATTAAAGTTATACAGGGAAGAGCAAGATATATTACTCATAAGTATATTATGGAATTAAATATTATTGTGTTAATAATAATTACACATAAGCTATAATTCATGTGGATCTAAGCAATTAGAATACTAAAAATTTTAGACATCACCCAGCAAAATAAGACATGACTATTTTAAATTTCATCTTCTTTTCATATATTCACATTTGCTAGAGAGTTCTGATCTGCTTACCTTGCTTAAACAATTGTATTTACAGCATCATGTTTTGCTCTGAAAAATATGAGGTCTTGTATGGAAGGTAAATCACTGGACCACATAGTAATAACCTTTGATTTTATAAAGTGGGAGCTTTACAAGTGATATAAAATGAAATCGTGTGTATGCGTTGTTTTTAAATGAATGGCCATCTATTCTGGGGTATATTTGGTCTTTCTCACTGTCCTGTTTGGAAGGTTCCACAGGGAGGACTTGCTTTGATGGAAACTGGAATGTTTCCCAGGCTCGCCCTTAGCCCCTGCTTAATTGTTCCAGGCAATCCTGCCCAGGCTGTGTGAGTATGTGTTCCCTCTCAAACTGATGCAATGTGACAGTCTGAGGAGAGCTGTGGACTCCCCTCTACTCTCTTCTCTCTCTCTCTCTCCTCCATGAATTGTGGAGAGAGGGGAAATAATTGTTCAGAATTACAGAGGCCTTTCCTGTCAATCAAATTGTTTCCTGACCTCTCGAAACACAATAGCAACAGTAGGCAGCTCCCAAGCCTGTCAAGGAAGAATAGCGCCCGAAGATCCTACAGGAGAGTCTATGCAGAGATCATCTACTTAAGGTGTGCTCACTTGTGGAAATTTACATGCAGAAAACAGAAAATCTGTATTTAAGGAGAAGGAGTAAAAGACAAATATGAAGTGGTTGAAAATGGACCTTATTGTAAATAACAGTGTTTCTATTACCTCTGAAAACGTTTTAGATCTCTAAACACCCATATATTAAAGAAATAAATTTTGCCTAGATATTCTTTTCCTTTTGTGGAAGTATAATATTACTCCACATTTTGAAGAGAACTGGGTCAACAAACTCATGCTCTGGCATGCAGAAATCATAGAATCAAAGGTTATCTGAAATATATGACTCTCATAGTGGAGAAAACTTGGATCCCTGGAACACTCCTACAAAAACTGGTATTAAACAACACAAAACAAAACAAACAAACAAAAAACAAAACAGTCAAGCTTTAAGTACATAATAAAAATTTGAAACTGCATGCATATGTATTCTACTGTAGGTACATAGTCACAGATAACTACTTCATTATCTCCAGATATGTATACCACAGATTTTAGTAGCATTTAAATTATAATGACTGAGGTAACATTTCTAAAATGTAATCCATCGGAGATCAGGTTTTCCAGTATCTTTTGAGAGAAACACTGCCACATTAGTTGACTTTGGACAAAGTTACTCAATTACTAATCAAAAATTCATTTTGAACATCTTCATGGTTAACCGTCTTGCTTTAGGTGAATATACAAGTTTTTTTCCTTTATATTTCCATTGGTAAATCATATACCTTAAGTTGTAGAACCATTAGTTTGAGTGGCCACTCTAAATACTATTATTTCCTATCACAGAACACATTTTACAAGTAATTAGGCTATAACTCCTAGAATGTTGTGGGTGTTCACAAACACTTTGAAGAAGTTCAAAATTATTTTTGGAGAAATAGTTAAAAAAAACTTTTAAGGGATCTTTAGAATTCAAGTTTGAGTAGACTTGCACATTTGTAGAAAGTCAACATTACTTGTATGCCTACCTTAGATTATTAACCAAAGAAGTGTAAGACAGTCTTCCAAATATACTGAAACACTCGAGTATAAAACCTGTGGTGTTATAAAAGCTAGCTCATACCAAAAAGCTGCACAGCTATGCTTTTTCAATAAATTCACAGTTCTGGTGGAAGACTGACAACCTCACAGAGGAGTAATGTGAGAAATGGTCACTGTTGCTACTTAAATAATATACCACTGGAAAACAACAGCATTTATCGTCAACACATGATTATTATTTACTTCTTAGAGTAGAAAAAGAGTTGAGCTAGAAAAATAAAATGGTCCCCAAAGGATTGATTGTTGGTACCCAGGGACCAAATAGTATACTTTTCCAGATGTTCAGAGATAATAGTGTAATCTGAGCTGCATGGATGAAGGGTAGCTTGGTAGAAGTGTGGGAAAATACCTTCCTGTACCAGACTCAATTCCGATCAATATAAGTGATATAGTATTATAAAATAAAATAATTAAATATAATTATTGAAAAGATCTAACATTTGCATATGTCAAATATAATATTGTCATCTATTTTTTTCAGAAGCAATTTATTTTGGCACATATAACTTAAGATGTTAAATAACATTTTTTTTAATTACTTCATCATTGTTATCTCTCAGTGAGCTTGTACTAATTGCTAACAACAATACATGTAAGTGATCCATTTTCAATAACAAATGAGTAGATAGTTGGGCTCATAAGCTAGATCAGCCAAGCACCTGGATAACATAGACATAACTCTCCAAGCAAACCCAGATTCTCAAACCTACAGAATCTGCAGTAGGTACGTGGTAAATTACCCTATATGTCTTTCTTTTATAGATTCAAAATGGTGTTTGATATTTTACTTTACTTAATTGTAACCTTTATTAACACAATTAGTGGCATTGCTATTCACAAGTATTAACTTGGCTATGTCACTTGACACTTTCTACATCAGTTATTCAAGATGTACCCACTGACATGCTGGATACCCTGAGTATATCTATCCAAGGAGCAGAGTTCCACTCCAGGACATTGTAAGGGTAGCAGGCAATGATCGGTAGTAGAAGAAAGAACGACACATAGTAACTGAATGGAATTTATATTATTACCCCCCAGGCACAGGAAAGATTGAATTGGGCAAAATATCCTACTGCAATAATAATTTTTGAATGTTTGATGGTGTACTTTCCCAGACTTCTGAGAGGAATTTCTGAGTAGGTTTGAGAAGGCCATGCCCTCATGTGCGGAGTGCTCACACCACCCTGCTAATGCCCCCTTTATCCTTTTTCTGTTTTTTTTTTTCTTTTTCTCTTTTGTCCACTGATATTTTTAAATAATATTAATCCCTCTTTGTTTCAATCACACCCTCCCTCTCTCCTCTCCTTCCAGTATCATCTTTACTAATCCCTCCCTCCTTTGCTCCCTCCCCTTCTACTCAGAGAAGGAGAACCCCCATCCCTTGGATATTATCACCCCACTCTGTGATATCTTCTCCCACTGAGAGGAAAGCACAGAGGTCTGTCCCTGCCATTGTTCTCTGCCGCCATTGGATCCCCTTCTCCCGACCTGGATTGTCCCCTGATTCTTTTTTTTGAGAGAAAAAGTTTTTACTTCATTCTTTTCCAGCTCCTTTGTTATAGGGTTACATAAGTCTCAGAGGGTTTTGAACATTTGATTCTAAGAGGATACTATACAATATTAATTTTTCATATACCCTGAAATCATACTTAATTTGTCATAATTTATCATCATACCCTTATTAAACCTTTGAAGTGATGACTTCTTTTTTTTTCCCTATACCCCCTCCCCACCCCTGCTCCCCTACCCACCCATTCCCACTACTTGGCCCAGGCCTTCCCTTGTGCTGGGTCATATAAAGTTTGCAAGACCAAGGGGCCTCTCTTCCCAGTGATGGCCAATTAGGTCATCTTCTGCTATATATGCAGCTAGAGATACAAGCTCAGGGGGTACTGGTTAGTTCATATTGTTGTTCCACCTATAGGGTTGCAGGCCCCTTCAGCTCCTTGGGTACTTTCTCTAGCTCCTCCATTGGGGACCCTGTGTTCCATCCAATAGCTGGCTGTGAGCATCCACTTCAGTGTTTGCCAGGCACTGGCATAGCCTCACAAGAGGCTGCAATATCAGGGTCCCTTCAGCAGAATCTTGCTGGCATGAGCATTAGTATCTANNTTTGGTGGCTGATGATGGGATGGANTCCNNNATGGGGTAGTCTCTGGATAGTCCATCCTTTCATCTTAGCTCTAAATTTTGTCTCTGTACCTATATCCTTTCATGAGTATTTTGTTCCTTATTCTAAGGAAGAATGAAGTATCCACACAATGGTCATCCTTCTTGGTTTTCTTCTGTTTTGCATATAGTCCAGGCTAAACAGAGGAGTTGTGTGGTAGTAGCAATAAGAACAACCCATAGTTCTTTATCTGTGTCTTGGGGGTGTGTTTGCTATTCTCTCCCTTAAGTGTGACAACTACCCCGATACCTGTTGAGCTGAGCTGAAAAGATCAGGTAGGAATCAGAAAATCTCTTTGTATTCTTCCTTATTTATTTTTATGGTTTTGTTAACAATTTAGGTGAGTATGTTTCTACAAAAAATGTAGTAATAATCTCTTAAAGGTCATTTTTACTAGAATTGAAAAGTGTTGAGCCTGTTTTGTTTTGTTTTGTTCTATTGTTGTTTTTGATTTTGTTTTTCTATTCTTTGGGCTCTATAATTTAAATAGCTTTGAATTTGTGTGTGTGTGTTTTTGAAACCCAAACACAGTAGGTAGCTAAAAAATAAATGGATAAATAGATCATGGAAAAAGGAAGCAAGAATAATAATAGCAAAGACAATACTGAGTACAATATACTGTTTCTGAATATTTCCTAGGTAATCATAATGCTTTTTAAGTTTGTCCCTTAATAGAAAATTGTCTAAGAAATACAGGTTGACAATGGAATTGAATTGAGAATTTACGGGGGGGGGGGGAACTTAACAAATTCAATACATGAAGCAGTTTACCTGAGATTAAAGAATGTAATCTACCTAAAACTTTAGTTTTCTATAAATCACCCTGTTGATAGAGCTTACACAATATATAGCATTTCTGCATTCACCATCTTCTGTAAAATGTTAGTATATTTTACATTTTCATGGTTGACTTGGTTTCATTCCCATGATAAATAACACTTAATCCTATTGTCTCACTGAAGTTTACTATACAAGAACGCAAACCAAATAAATAAGAGTTATACAAGATAAGAGCAGGAAAATAGAAAAAGAACATTGTGGCCAAAGGCCAATAAACAGCAAACCTATTAAACAACCAGTGAAATTTTCTGAAAGAGGTGGGAATCCCCTTCAGTGCCCTCTGTGCTTCTGGTGTGTTCTTCACGCCTGCATCTTCTTGAAGAGCAGGTCAAATCGAGGTCTGAGATGCAGTATATGCCAGACAAATTCTATAAGGTTACAGATGTTTGTACTTGGCTCACAGGTGTTTCAGATTTTATTTTCCACCATGCCAAAAGCAAGTTTTGGGGGAGGCAAGTCATACAAATTCTTCTACCTGATGCACAGAGTTCAGCCCACCCAGGCTGAAAAAATAAAACAAGATTTGTGCCACCCCACATCTCATGGCCAAGAAGACAAGCAGGTAAATCATTTGAGAAGATTTCCAAGCTTAATCCCTTGAAAACTGATCTTCCCTCAGGGGAATACCAAATCACATTCCGCATAGAAATATCCTGCTTCCAACCACACTGGCTCAGCAAGTTTTGCAAGGCACAAAATAATTTTTTGCTTGGTGTTTTCAGATAATGTGATCTCAAGCTAAATGTGCACCTTTAGTTTTACTATTCAGGTTTAAATGCTTTTGTTCAGGATAACATTTTTACAATAAAGTGATTGCCATAATGTATTTATACACATGGTATGATTTGATAAGGAAAACTATATATTCTAAACATAATGAATATTGCAATCAATCAATTACTTGTGTTTGAGAAGAATGTCTGTTAAGTTAGAAAAAAATCAATATTTTTCAAACAAAATAGCATGTTGTACAGATGAATAGTTGATTATATAAACCTAAATAAAAATAATGTTTATTTTCTTAGTATTAGCCTAACCTAGACTCTATAACAGAAGCAAGATATCTGACTTGTAAAGCAGATGACCCATTTTTAAATGTGCTTTTGTATCACGTTTATGAATCTTATGCAATCCCCCTAACTTTTTTTTTACATATAAATTCAATTATTTTTTAAATTGGAGATTTACCATATTACCTCTCAGGTACCTGTGATCTCTAAGTCTACCATGCTATGAAACTAACCTCATATGACACTTTCTCCATAATTTCACATGGCCAGGTTTTATCAGGGTTCATTTACATTAAAAACATTCATATTGAGGACTTTAAAGGCAAATAAACCTTATTAGGATATGTTAAAACATATTTTAAAATGACAGCGTTGTGGCGAGTGCCTTTATTCCTAGTACTCCTAACGCAGAGGCAAGTTGATCTTTGGTTTCTGGGCTGGCCTGGTCTACAGAGCCAGTTCCAGGATAGCCAAGGCTACCCAGAGAAACCTGTGTCAAACACACACCCACACCCACCCACACCCCCCACACACACACAAACACACAAACTTTAAAATGTATCAGTAAATTAATATTTCAACTCTAATAAGTAACCCAAATCAGTAAAGTGGAGATGTTCACTGTAGTATTTATTTTATCTCCGTTGTCACACAATATAAAATATTTCACTTACTGTATTTTGGCTATTTAGTACCATATAATGAAAAAGTAATGGACAAGAACAATAAAAATAAATATAAAGAATTCTTGGAAGGGATGAGAGAATCAAAGAAAGAGTGGAAGGGAGGAAGGAGGAAGCAAGAAAAAAGGAAGGAAAGAAGAAATAGAGTGAGGGGGGAGTATGTGGAATGTAACAGTGGGCAAGCATTCCTTCTTATTATGTGTTAAAGTCAATTTTTCTAGCAAGAGCTTTCATTGAGGTGCTTCACTGATAGCCATGGGTATGAGCAAATTAGAACCATTTGGTTTCCTTGAGCTGTAGCTGAAATTCTAAGGAGTACTTTGAATGTACTGGTGGATAACGATTAACAGGGGTGAATTTCAAGTAATTTGATATTTGTTAAAGGAGCAAATTTGGCAAATGATTTTCTTTAAAGTAAATCAGAACACATTTAGGTTAAGCCTATAATAATAACCCTTTTGCTTAAAAAAAGGGTGGAGTAATGGAGGGCTGTAAATTACATATAACCTTGAAAGCCAGTATTTCTATAGCTGAGAAAATCAAGGACACTGAAAATTATGCAAACTCAGCTCAGTGAAAAGTAAAACACCAGACTTGGCTTCTGACTGACTTAGAGAGTAGACATGCGAATGTATGTTTGAGCCTTCTTTCATTTCATTCCTCTTGGGCCAATACAGTCTTCACTCTTCCCTATAGACAAAATGGCTGGTCTGCTGACAATGTCACCATTTACTATAGTCTTGTTGGGACTTCCAGGAGAATAGCAAGACATACCACACATGTGCAGACGACACACACATGCACACATACACACACACACACACACTGTCTCACTTGTCAAGGAAGGACTCTCTGTCCCAAGGTTGGTGACTCACCTGGCAGAGAATTCCCCTTAACCATCTAGACAAGACACAGAATATACTGTACATTATACACACGAAACTGCACTACAAACAATTATCACGCTAAAAGTAAGGGCTGTTTAAGAACATCCTTTCTCTGTAGAGAAAAGATGAAAGTACATATTTTACTTAACTAATTCGTTACCATCCACACAATAACATTTAGAGACCAAAAAATTCATCAGTTCCATTCCCCTGTTGTAATAATGCAAAGCAAATCCTTACCTTCTCCTGTTCTCCCCTCCACCCTCTCCCTCCCTCCTGCCCCTTCCTCTCCTTCTTCCTTTTTATCTCTCCCTGATAGTGTGTTACTGTGTTTCCTATTGATACATACACATATATTCAGTGATGTCTATGGGAAAAAATGCTTTTAAAAAGGTACGGGCAGGTGTTCATTGCTGAATAAGAGAGAACTTGATGAATAGCATTTACTGACAGATTTGCTCTGGCTTCGACAAAATTTCCTACTTCTGAAAATTTAATTTTAAAATAATTTATATCATAAAAAATTATTTATAGAAAAAAGATATCAGACTAGGAGAGGTATGAAAACATATTGATAATATTCTTAGTACTGTATATGTATTTCTATGATGACATCATCTATGATTTAACAGGTATATTTAACCAATACTAAAACTAAAATTAAGAAATACAAAATGTCTTTTATAAATTGACTGCAGTTCTTTAAAACCTTTAGTATTATCTCCTACAATTATGACCAATATTTTGTTACTATGGTTTGAAGCTGTGAGGATTAAGTAATGTTTGCATTTAAATTGTAAATATTCTCAATAAGTTCTGTGTGTAAGGTTCACTGTATTCTACAATCCCACAAGTCCTGTGGAGTCCAAGCCTCAGCTCATTCATCATTCGTATTTTCTCACTCACCAGCTAAAGCAATTTCCTTCAATGTGTGTGCCAGTTGGCATCTCAAGTTTTTCTTCAATTATGTTTTTAATTTTTGGAGCTGCATTTGACTTTATATATTACTCCAGTATCAGGTACTACCTCTTTCTCAATAGATGACTCATGGACTCCTACCCCACCTCCATCTTTTTACAGCTTTCTTTATTCAAAGTTGTGAACACCTCAAATTTGTTCTATGATAATTCATAGTTACAGATTCTTTACAAAACACATAACATTCAGAATCACTGTCTTGTGATTCTGTATTTTGCACTGCTGAAATGGTATTCTGATTTTGTTGTTGTTTTTTTTTTTTTTTTTTGAAATGTCAACATACCATAAAAGAATTTGTTGTGAACCATTCCCTGGGGACTCCGTAAAAAAAATTTGTACAGACCCAGATTTCCTCCTCTCTGCTGACCGTCTGAGCCTTCCCTTCTGGCCCAGTCCTATTCCTGTATCGTAACCTCTAATACCTAGAAACACTTTCCATCTGGGATCTCCAGTGGCCATCAACTCATCAGCATTCAACTCAGTGCCTCACTCAGTCTTCATGCAAGAAGAGAACGATGATCACTGCTTCCTCTTGTAGCAGACAGGCACACAATTGGACAAGTCGCAGATAATGAAAGACTTTAGAGCACTTTCCCTGCCGGGCAGTGGTGGCGCTCGCTTTTAATCCCAGCACTCAAGAGGCAGAGGCAGGCAGATTTCTGAGTTCGAGGCCTCTGTTCTACAGAGTAAGTTCCAGGATAGCCAGGGATATACAGTGAAACCCGGTCTCGAACAATAAACTTTTCCTACCTAAACGGGAAGTCTTCATCAAATCCTTTTCCTCAGAGCTCAGGGAGTGATGTGGAAGTGAAGGCAGAAATATCCCAAGAATCAGCCGGATTGGAAGAGTTCAAGGAAATAATGTCCTCCAGATGACACATATATAAACTCATAAAGATTGGGCAACATGCTCAGGACCTGCACAGGTTCAAGTCAGATGAGGCTCCCAGTGCTGAGAGGAGAAGTAGACACAGGCTCTCATCTTTAACAAAGAAGCTCTCTCCTATTGATACTCATTTGCCAAGGAAAAATTAATTTCTCCAATAGATTTTCCTGAGTACACAAACCACAGTTAAGTGTAGGACCCTGGCCCAGCAGCAAATGCCAACACAAAAGAAAATCATTGGAATTTTGTGGACTTCTTTCTCACATTGCTTGGTTTGAACATTTTTATTTGTTTTAACTGGTCTTTTGCTTATATATGGTTTTTTATTTTATGTTTTTGTGGGATTTGTGTGTGTTTGTGTGTGTTTGTGTGTGTGTGTCTGTGTGTGTGTGTGTGTGTGTGTGTCTGTCTGTCTGTCTGTCTGTCTGTCTATGGATGAGCAGGTGTATTTGTGTATCCTTTTATTGTGCTTTTGTTTTTTTTAAATTTGGGTTTATTCATTTGTTTTCTGAAAATAGAGAAAAAGAAAGGAAGCAAAATTAAGGTATTAATGAGGTAGAGAGGATCTTTAAGGGGGAAACTATGATGTGAATATATTTTATGAAAAAATATATTTCCAAGCAAACTAGAGAATTTCTAATTTTAGTCTTATGCCAAAAACAAATCTCTTCAAATAGATGGAAAAGCTGGACTACCCACATTACAAAAACTTAACCAACATGGTTGGAAAGGAAATAGTGTCAAGTCCCTGAAATGGTCAATCATTCAATCATTTTGGTAGAGGATGGAGATGCAAGTCAAGCAACTGAATCTTAGTATTCATTTTGTATGGTGATTACAATGGTCTTAAATAACCATAAAAACTGCAGTAATGAAAGAAAGAAACCAAAAAAGGAAAAAAAGAAAAACTTTTAAGTTAGTATAATAACTGGACCCTTCATTACTTACTAGATTATATTTAAATTATTTAGGTTTTCATGTGAAGAAAATAATCCAAATAGCTTTCAAATAATTTCAACAATTACTTCCAAATATAGACTCCCACCTCCTGCATGTTGTAGGCATGACTTTCAATTCCATGTCTTTTGCTTCAGTTCCTATAGAGTTCATCTTTGCAAACCAGTTAGCTCACCGGATGCAGAGCAGTCAGATGTTGGGGGTAACATGAAATAATGTTACTAGTAGATTATCCCATGAGGCTTGACCAAAAAAATAGGAAAAATGGTTTCAAGGAATGGTGATCTGGTAGAACAGGAGCAGTCTGGTTCATTCATAATATGTTATCAGAGCATCATAACTCTAAAAATATCAATAGAACAGAACACAATTCCAGGGGGTTTTGTTTGGGGATCATGACAACTCTGAAGTACTCTATCATGTAATTTCAGGGGTTGCTGGGCTACATTCTAGAATTCAATTTAGATACTTGTCTCTTTTACCCAGACATAAAGACACAAGCTAAAGAAGGAATATTAACATAATAAAATACATTTGAGCTTTGGGATTCAATAGATTTGATGATGCAGTTATGACTCAGCTTTGTTGTGTATTAGTTCTCATTCCTGAGGATGCAGAGGGGAGAGATGACTTACTTTCTCTGATCCATTAAAGCTTTTTAAACATAGAATAAAACTCAAGTAGAGGTTTTGATCTTCAAAGTGTTATTCTGCAGGAAGAAAGTACATTCAGTAGCACCTCATATTCCTAGGGAACAGATTGGTTGGTTCATGATCTCAAAATAGACCAGGGAAGAAAAAAACATAACAATGCTCGTAGAGAACCGTGGACACCTTTTTCTCTTCCCTGAGTCCGGACAATCATCTAAACAAACAAAGCAAAACGAACAAAACTGGTAAACTTTGAAAGCCTGTGACCCAGAAGAAGAAGGCAAGAGACCATAGTTTCCGGCCTGTATGTCCATATTAGAAAGAGAACAGGTAGAGAAGTACTGTGTTGATCCTCAGTCCCTCCTTACAGAGTTAAGATCTTTCCAGAACTCCTCTTCCAACCAAAATTACAAGGTAGACTAATTTCTCAGTGTGTGTCTATAGTTTACAGTCTTGACTAATAACTCCGGAACACTGGAGATCAATCAGCTAAAGATGAGACCCTTAGGTCTGTTTACCCAAGTTCATTTTATCTGAACCACAGATATCTACAATTAGCTTAGAAATTTCATGAAAATATGTTGTTGTGTATACTTAACATCTCAGGAATTACTGATAATACAGTAAGAAGTTTAAAAAGTCCTCACATTGTTTTTTTTTTTCTTTTTATCATAGTACTTCAGCATTCCTACATTAATCTTTAGCCAGAAGCATACTGTGTTAATGACAGAACGGGGAATCTTACATTCATTGTCATTGACCTCCCAAGTAGTTTGCTTTAGGTTAGTATTTTTTTGGTCAAATATTTACATTCTTTTATAACACATTCTAGAACCATGATGTAGAAGTGCCTTGACTACTTCATTTATTTGAATAGCTGAAAAGAATTTGTAAGCTTGTTTTAATAAGAAGTCAGACTTATGGACATTTGAAATATCCATTGTATGATAAGAATAAGATAAAGGTGAAGCAATCTAAGAAATAAAGGTGACAAGATACCACAAACATGAGGGAAACACTGATCATTCATATCCACTGTCATACTGGTGACATCCTCGGCCACGATGGTTTTTGAATTTTGAACATTCAGTATTTTGAAATATTGAAAAGTGTAATGGCCACAATGTAAAAGATATACATCTATTGTTTCTCCATGGATATAATTCACAATTTAAAAGAAACTAATTAATGTATTTTTTTACAGAACAGTTTTGAATATTACAGAATAGATTTTAGTTTCTAAAATTCAACTTGTAAAATAAATCATTTTCTACTGCCTTTTTACATGGAAGAGGTGTCAATATAATTATAGTTCAAATATAAAACAGTTCTAACATATATTCTCTTTCTAGTAAGCACCAGAGGGATATCAAAAAGAACGTACACTATGAAATCTATTGCTGAAAGCCAATGCAGACTATAGTAAATAAGGAGCAACACTTCAGGCATACTAGTTTATGGCTTTGTACATAGGTGCGTGGAACAGGGATATGTGATAGCGGGAGAATAATTGTCAGTTACATGTCATTTACTATGGGACAAATCATCCATGAATGTTTTATAAAAATTATATTAGTCTATGCACATATAAACAAATTTAATTCTCCGAGCAAAACTATGTATGAGATACTTTACTCCTTCAGTGAGGCAGAAGGATACAAAACGTGAATACCTAAGGAGGACAGGGTAAACGCAAAGCAAACACAACCTGAGAGGAAATACCAAGGCTTTCCCTGCAACTTTGCAGTCATAGGCTCTGGAAGGGTAGAAATATCTACTCTAGCTCTGGGTCAAGGACACTTGACCTTGTGGTCTGCACTATCTTTAAGTTTTCCAAAAGGGGATATTCAGAGTCCAGGCTACAAGTATTCCTGCCTGCCAAGCCTGACTTTGGTTCACAGGATTAAAAACAATCACAGACTTATCATATATATATATATATATATATATATATATATATATATATACA
>NC_034591.1:8289220-8308692 GCF_900095145.1 Mus pahari
ATATATATATATATATGACAGTTTCTTTGTCATATCTACAGGTAAATTTACAAATTATGAAAATTGATTTCCAAAAATCTTCCTCTCATGGGAAGGTCTTTAATGTAAAAGAGATGCTAATTTTTAAAAACATTGGTATGCACACATGTCCCATTTAATATATAAAATAGCATAATTATATCTTGAAATATTGAGAAGTATAATGGCTACAATGTAAAAGATATACATCTATGGTTTCTCCATAGATATAATACATTAATATGATTAAAAAAGCTTGGAGATGATCTTCATAGAAGTATATACCCTCCTGAAACACTAAGAACCATTATATGTCCTGAGGATATATTAGGATCTTGCATATAAACAGAATATACAAATGTTAAGCTTATTAAATGTCCTAATATAATGTCTAGCGTAGATCAACAATCTCATTGTGATGTTATTGGGGAAGAGTTAGATTTTACTTATTTTCCTATGAATGCATTGAAAATATCCCCAAATTAAACATTTCTGTTATTATCATATACATTCATTACTTCATTCATTTATTCGCTTACCTGTTTCCTCAGTTAATGTTTCTTTCCCACCTTCTATGCTAAGTATTAGAATTGTAAATAAAAGTCTGCCTAAGAAAATGCCTAAAAGAATTTCAGCTTGCAATGAAATCATGAAACTGATCAGTAAGAAGCAATGCTGGGAAGGCTACATTGAGCCTGGCTCCATGCTACTGTGGTTCCCCTCAAAGTATCAAGGGCCCTAACCTCGTTGGCAGCATTGCTGTATCCTGGTGCTTACATTTTTACTTGGCAGCAATTACTGGTCCATCCTCTCCTACCGTGTTATATTATCTACATCTTCTCTTAGGGAACAGTATATCCATAGGACTATTAGTAAATTTCCACAACACAAATATCTGGGATGTGTTGTGAATTTTCTTAATTTTTTTCAAAAATAGATTCTCTTCTCATAAAATATATCCTGACTGTATTATAGTTTTCCCTCCCTCTACTCCCCACAGTTCTTCCGTATCTATCCTCTTCTCCAGATCCGCTCCCTTTCTGTTTGTTGGAGAATGAGTAGGTCTCTACTCTTACATCTGCTCTTGGGTTGCCGAGTCAAACTTCAATATGAAAAATGAATATTTTCAAAATGATGTATTCACTCTTTTCTTTTTGTGGTATATTCAGAACATACTTTTCCCTCAACCTTCTCTGTCAAGTCTCCTCCCCCACCGAGTGGCCACACACGTATATCTAACATTCCTATCACTGGAGAGGCCTATCTTCCATAAGTTTAGGGAACCAGTTTCTCTTCATTTTTAAATAAATTAGATGAAACTATGAAGAAGTAGTAAAGGGTACACTGTTGCTTGGTGTAATATATTTTAAAGAGGAGGTGAAATCTCTAGATAAGGAAATGAAAAGAAATCATTTTAAAACCCGAGTGTTGAAAATGACAGAATGCTTTCTTTATATGTAACTTGTATAACCAAATCTCTAAGCATAACCCAAGGAAACCATTGAAAACTGAAATTAATATCCTCACCTTAATGTATATTTTAGAGATGAAAATACATGTGTCTTTGAGGATATGTGAAATGAAATAGTAACATAAAGATCACTTGTTGTGGGGGCAGTCTAAACATATTGTTCTCAAATATAAAAATAATTACAAATTACCTTACTTGTTATATTACAGGAACCTGATTCTTGGTCATAGAAACTAGTTTTGTGAAACAAGGAAAATATGACAGATGGTAAAGCCACAGATCAGGAGAAAAAAAAAAAAAACACTTCTGGTTTAGAAAACGTCTATAATTTTGACATCGGAATAATCCTGGTTTCTTACAGCAAAACATAAGGAGGAAGAGTGAGATCCTGTGGCTTCAGTTTATAACTGGAAGTGGGACATCCTACATTCTAATTATGGTTATACCATTGCTCACTGTCTCTAGAGCAGTAAAAGAGCACTGGTTAATGAATAAATATTGACACACTGTATTCAGAACCCTGTAAAAAAAGCACCCTGAGCAACCGCCTATTATCACCAGAAGTGTTTAAAATATTTGTTATTCAAATATCAGATGGCCAAAATTATTAAACATGAGATTTTTTTTTTTTACTGAACTGTCAGTGTATAACTGCAGAATACAAAATAGTAGTTCTGATTTTCTCCAGATAAATATCAGAGAATTTTGGAGAGTGTAGACTCATCTCAAAGCACAGCTTATGAATCTTTCTTTGGATTACTGTGTCACAGTTCTTTGTACCTTTGAACTTCCACATGGTGGATGGGAATTTCTTGAGTGTACTATAGAAACATTATGTCACTAAACATCCACCTCATATTCATTGTACACAGGAAGTGAGGTGGATTTAATAATGGTGACATTAAGCAAGTACAGCATCTGACCTTTTGAATGAGGTGCCTCACATCAGAAGATTAGTTGAGGTCCAAAGTTTTCTTGCAACCAGTGACCTCACAGAGAGTCAAGATAAATAATGAACTGTTGGATGTTGACCCATGTGATAAAGGAAGTGAACAAGCCATGTACTGACCCTGGGCATGAGAGTGTTGTCAGAAAATGGTAGCATTCGAGTCTCTGAATACACAGATGGTTACTTCCATGTATAAGTTTTAGGTGACTCTTGTGTCCAATGCCACATAAATCACAGGACTATTCACTATTGCATGTCAATGATTTCAGAAAAAGCATGAAAAGCAAGACATAAAATATCATCCTATTTAATAAGAACCAAGGATCACTTTTTTCTCTTTTTTTATTATTATTTTCTTTATTTACATTTCAAATGCTATCCCGAAAGTTCCCTATACCCCCCCCCGCCCCTGCTCCCCTACCCACCCACTCCCACTACTTGGCCCAGGCCTTCCCTTGTGCTGGGTCATATAAAGTTNGCAAGACCAAGGGGCCTCTNTTCCCAGTGATGGCCNNTTAGGCCNTCTTCTGCTACATATGCAGCTAGAGACACAAGCTCAGGGGTACTGGTTAGTTCATATTGTTGTTCCACCTACAGGGTTGCAGCCCCCTTCAGGTCCTTGGGTAATCATGTTTTTCTTTCATACATTTATTAGGTTGTATAACTCACAAACAATATTGATCTTATAGAAACCATTTCCTTTTGTTTTTATAAAGATACCTATACTGGATTTGCAACAAATATGTCCAAGAAGAAGGGGATGAGTACCTTTATAAAATTTTTTGATTTCTTTCTACATTCTATATTCATTAAATGAGAATTGGTATACCAAAACAAACAAACAAAACAACAACAACATGAACATAGAAAAGAGAACATGACCAGGTACCATTGAATCTCTTCTGAGAGACACTGGCTATCTCCATCAGGATTGTTGTAGAGGAGCTTGCATTCTTATCCTAAAATGAATGGCTTACACATCATGGAGAGTGTCCACATATTTATGAATCTTATTATCTTCAAGCTCACTTGACTATATTGCATGGAATTCTAAAAATATAACTGGAAAATTAATGAGATGAGAGGCCTCTATGTAACAATCGTTTTCTTTCTCCCTTAAGAAAAGATGGAAGTATCCAACAAGTGTTTGATGAGAGTTTGACATTTATTATTTCCTTTGTCCCCTTCCTCTACTGAATATAGGTCTTAGATGATTTCAGAGGACTGGGCCATTGGCAGCTATAGATTCTGAAATCATTACTCAGAAGTGAAATCCCCATGTTACCTTTTGATTTGTGGAAAGTTGTGGAGACACTTGCTTTCCCTAAATGATTTTTGACAGTTTGCTAAATCCCCTTTTCAACTGTCTTAGCTGTCCAACTCTAGAACAGATAAACTGAAGGAAAAAAGAGAAATAAAGGAAAAAGAGCAAGGTAATACATTATGTTTAGTATTGGTTTGTCCATTGTCCACTCCTGTTTCAACAGAGACGAGAAATGTCTTAAATAGTCTGGCTGCATAAGATGCTGCTTGGCCTAACACCACTGAGTTTCCACTCAGGGAAAAAAGTCATTATGGGATTTAGAATACTTTTCATTTATGTGTCATAAACAAGTTTAAAAATAACACCAAAAAAGGATGTTAACCATATGCCGTCTCACAGTTTGCAACTAAAGGGGATAAAGTTACCAAAGTTCCCTCAAGTCCTTTGAACTTGAGAGCCAGCATGCATTTTTCCACCCTCTTAGACTTTATGATAAACAGTAACCCCTTCACTATTCCACTGACATGTGTTGTGGGCTCCCTTTGTTCAGCAAACATACCCCATCATATCATTTTTATTACTGTAGCTAATGAGAATGCTCTCAAACAGATGCTCAAATTCACTGGGCTCTTGTTTTTGTTAGATGCCTTTTTAAAAGCAATATTTTTAGATAAAATAATGATAGAAAATTATAGCTTTAGAAATACCAAAGTATGTGAACCTCAAAGTAATAATCATTTGCAATGAATTGTTACCTTATTTTAAGTATGCATCATTTTATTGTTGAAAAAAGTCAGAGATATAACATTCCTTATGGATTAACAACTTTAAGTGATATGACATAATACCCATTGGATCCTGCTCTGTTTTACAAATGCACATACCATTTACCTAAAGTTAAGTATTGTCATGTCACATGCTTCTACCTACCCCAGCATCATTTCACATAAAGGAAAATTATGATCATGTTTTCTCTATGTTTTATGTATACTTAAGCAAATATGGAAATAAAAAATGTGCATGGTCAAGCACTCAGAGCTTTGAGTAGTATTTGCTTCACCACATCATCTCTGCTACCCCCATCCACCTCATCACCTTCAAACAATTCTACATGCTATTTGCATATTATATTTTATGCATGTCCGGTGAGAAAGGATTTTAAATCTCTAGATACTCAATAAATTTAAATTAAAAAGTGATACAAGCAAGATTGTTTCATCTGCGATCATAATAAAGAAGACATTAAAAATATCAAAGTCTTGCTTATTTTACCAGTTGGCATTTGTTTAAAGGATCCGAAACATCAATGTGGTGTTACTGAGCATTTCTGGTTTCAGTTTTAGAAGTTACTTGGTATGGCTGATAAGCTATATACCATCTGTCTTTTTCTTATTTGCAGTATTAACTCTAATAATGAGATTAATAATGCATGCAAAATCGAAGGTAAAAATCGCAAAAGTTTTGCAAGTTACAGAGATCAACAAGGACACAGAGAAGACAAACCTCTGATGCTTTCCAGAAGAGACCAAAGAGAAGGGGAAATCTGAATGCTTCTGCTAGTTTCAGATTTACTTGGAGGGATGAGAGAGATGTTATTTTTATGTCTAGAAAGAATCCTACAGTCCTCATAAGAAAGCCAAGCTCAGTGTACACAATGCCTTGCTCTGAGAAAGTGTTGCCTTTGGGACAGACAATCTGCACAGAAATTCAAGGTGCCCAAGATTATTTTCTGCAACCCTAATATGTATGTCTTGGAATAGTTAGTTGTTAAATTATGGTAGAACAGCAAACTTACACAAACTTTTTTAGCATAGTAAAGACTAATATATGTAACTATCAAAATAATATCCACATTGTGATAAACATGTAAAAATGAACTAATACCTGTTGAGTTAATGTTAAATTAGATTTGAGCCAAAAGACTCATGGACCAAAGCTCATAAACATCTCCAGGCACTTTGTTTGTATGTTTGTTTGTTTTCATTTTTGTTTGTTTGTTTGTTTTTCGAGACGGGGTTTCTCTGTATAGCCCTGGCTGTCCTGGAACTCACTTTGTAGACCAAGCCGGCTCGAACTCAGAAATCCACCTGCCTTTGCCTCCCGAGTGCTGGAATTAAAGATGTGTGCCACCATGCCCGGCATCTCCAGGCACTTAATATCTTAATATTCCCAAGCGCTTATCTTCATGCTTCATGAAGGGGATATCCTTTAGTATATCTCTGGCTCCGCATATTAATTCTGAATTCCTTTTTCTTGAAATTACTTCATAAATTTGAATATAGCAATGTGCATTCGCTTTTAAAATAGACAACCTTTTTATCATTTTTACATTAAAATTTGAAGATGACAATTATAAATAATCCTGGTATAAATCTCTATAAATGACTCTTGCTTCACATGTACGGGTCAAGAGACATATTCAAACCCTTCGGACAAACAGGGAAATAGCTAAAATTAGCCCAGTAATTAAACCTCTGATTAGAGGCATCACATTTTGATGAGTAGCTAATGAGTATAAGAAAACACAAGGCTAACATTGGTGTTCCTGGCAATATTTTGTGCCTTGGTTGTATCCTAAATGCATGGCATGACCCTTTCATGAGGACCTGCCAATTATACATAAATTACTTCTACTGGTAATCCATCGTCCATAACAGAAATGTTCTTCATATTTAAAAAAAAAAAAAAAAAAGCTACCTAGAATTAAGGATTTTTTTTGAAACGAGTATTGAGTATTATAAGAATTTACATTGGAATACTATAGATTGCTGCTCTGTGAGTTATGATTTCAGGAAGCATCTAGGCTGCTGCAACTCCCTCGCAGTTATACACTATGTGTTTTAAATTGCATCACTTAGCTTTCCCCTTGTGACTCCTCCTTACACCCTTCAAGTAATTTCCTGTAATTTGCTGCAACTTTAGCACCAATGTCTATTTTCCTTTTCTTTTCGCCTTCATAGAAATGCTATTGCTATCTTAAGGAAATTCATTGACTTTGTTCTTGCACAGATGACAGACAACTTGCCTCTTCAGTTCTTTGGTCTCATCTCTACTTGACTCAACCTCAAATCCCATAGTCACATCTGGGCCTTGTCATCACTAAAAAGGCACTTGGAAAGGTGATGGAAATGACTAAACACGAAACTTAGTGCTCCCTTCCTCCCCCAGATCCCGCATTCACATTTGAAAAGAGAGGTCCCATTGCTTCTTCTAACAGAGAAGTTTGATCTCTTTATTTTCTAGATTGTGATCATTTTTCATCTCTTGACTCTGTGCCATGGCTAGCTTATCAATCACTCTTATGTGAGTATGTTATTTCTCCCACACAGCTGAGCTCCCTTTCTATCTCTTTGCCAAACCCCAATCTTAGATCAGGTAAAACACTCTGTCATCTCTATGCTCCTATGAAAACTGATAGAGCAAAATCACAGATCAATGGAAGGTGTTAACTCTGCATGTCAAGATGTCTAGCAGTACCCAGCTATAGGCTGCCTCGGAATGCTGGAATCGTTCCTCTGTTCTCTGAGTGGTTTTCTACAGCTTATGTCTCTGCCATTCTTACAATTTGCAAATCCCTCATTCTCATAGATCATTTAGTTCCCTGCTACAAGGGGAGAGATAATAACCACCAAATCACTAAACCAAAACTCTTACAGCTAAGAGATGAACAGAACTGTCTCATTAGTTTGAGACTAAATGAGTTTCTCCAGCATTGCCTGTGTGATCTTGAGTTAGGAACTATCCATGGGAGCCTGTTAGTTTATTTAATAAGAACATAAGGAAGATGATAACTGTACCTATCCTGGAAGGTACAGTAGCCCAAAGTTCAGAAGGAAAGAGTAGGCTCCTGTGAGCATCTCCACAACCCATGATTTATAGTTTATGTGTTATTTGAAATTCTTAAAGTTTTTGTTTTTGAATACTGAATAACATATTTTATTGATTTCATTCACCTTATCTTAAGGGCCTCGTAGGAACTAGACCAAGTTCTATGTTATTTTACTGTCCTGAAGGTGTTCAGAAGAGAATATCTAGTACTTGAGTCATGCCTACAGATTAAGAAATGCAGAGGTCCTACAGAAGTTGCAGAAGGTCCTGCAGAAGTTGCTCTGAGGAAAAAGCAAAGTGTTGACACTGTTCAAGGAAATCCTGGGATGTAATAGTGGGTGTGTCAGGCCATAAGCTTGTTGTAGGAAATCTAAGCGGTCAGGTAGGACTTCTGGTCAATGGACAGACTATCACACTGTAAGGAAATGAAGTGCTCCTAAGTCAACCTCTGGCTCATGCCCATTTCCCTGTCTTCACTAAAGCATAAATGTCTTCACTTAGGATAAATGAGAGGATGGCTGATCCTGGAGTCCTTTCTTGGGCCATGTGTACTGGCTTCAAGTCCTCATCTCCACTTGGAAACAGACTTTTGGCTTCAGCTAAGCAAGCAGCCCCTCCTGGCTTCTAACCTGCTGCTTCTCAGTTTGAAGGTCCAACGCAGCTGCTTCCCTGATCACTTCCAATGCACAGCACCTTGGATTAGCAAATGACAATTTTTATTATCACCAAATGTGCCTGAAAACCAGAGAGCCACAGCACTGATAAAAATTTAAAAAGTTGGTTGCATAGACTAAAGCTATCAGTAGTGATATGGAAGGTATCGATATGTTAAAATCCAACCCATATGTCTCTTGTTGCATGAATGGCTTGGGGGCTGAGTTTATCTTTGTTCTCATTGATGCTGTGAAATTCATAAGAAAAAGAAAAATATGCTTTATTAATATTATCACTACAAGTTCATCTCCATTTATTAAAAAGTAAATACTTCCTCCAAGAAAATGTGTGTGTGCGTGTGCATGTGTGTGTGTGTGTGTGTGTGTGTGTGTGTGTATTGAACAGGCATATTTATTTCCAAATTAAATTGAAAAGAAAGGTCAGAATTAAGATATCCCAGACTTAACAAATAAGGGGTTACTCTAAACAGGTTTTGTGGTAAATGATTAAATAGAAAAATAACTCTGGAAATCTGCATTCTTTGTATGTTTTTAAAAATAACGTATTGGTGGATGTTGATGTTGAATGTTTCTCTGACTTTAAAAGAGGAAGCTGTCTACTTACATTGCATTGTGAAAACAGATTAAAATGATAATGTAAAGTGCCAGGCTTGTTTTAGCATTTAAAAAAATCTTATTGGCCGGTGGCCAAAATATTTGCCTCCCAAATGTCATCTTTAGAACAATTTTTTAAGCCCACTGTGTTTGTGGCTCCCTCCTCTCAACTCCCAGCAGGCTCCAACAGACCTCACATAGTCTCACACAGATGTAGACAGAGAAACTGCTCATTATCAATCAACGAACACAAACAAGCTGAAGACTGCTTGATTCCCTCTGCTTGAGGTGGTCAGCCTTTGGCCCAAAGAGTTTATTATTCTGGGACTCAGATTGTCAAAGCCATTTGATTTTAACTTGCACAGTAGCCATGAAGGTTAGATTAAGGTTAAGTTTCCCAAACAAAATGGAAGCAATTAAACAGTTAAATAATGCTACATTTTTTGTTGTTTGTTTTTTTGTAAGGAGGGGAGGCTTTAAATGCATATTATTAGTCGAACCAAAGTGTAAATTTTCCAATATCTCTAAGTTAAGATATATATAAGAATTCTTTTGTGGATAATTCTGTATTACTATAGATCACTTAAAAGATATAAACATAGCAGGTTATTTCATATATATCAGAGTACTAACAAGTCAGAAGAATTCTATTTTATAACGAGCTGCTAGAGGACTTCTGTAATATGTAATTTATGATTAAATGGCAAATACATTTATTTTGAATACAGTCAATGAGAAAAATAACCAATCACAGATTTTAAAAAAAGATATAAAGGAATATATAAGCATAAACTAAATTTTATCTACCTCTTTTATATCTACATGTTTATGTGTGTTTATATGGATGGTAGTGTGTATGTGCACATGTGTGCATGTGCTTTTATGCAGGCTAAAGGTTTATGGCATATGTCTTTTTCAGCTGTTGCAACACCTTTCCATTATTGAACAGTTTGCCAACTGAATGGCATCTCTCAAGCACTGAGGTATAAAATTTATAGATAATTGTTACACACATTATTTCATTTAAATGCTAAGGTCACTGTGTGAAGGAGAAGGATCTTTGACAATTTTAAAACCAGAAGATGAAGGTAAAAGTTTATCCAAGGCCACATACTTAAAAGAGTTGGGGCTGGATTAAAGTCCATTGGTAATTTTATATGCTGCAGACTTTTATAAGACATTGAATGGTCTCCTATTATTTGTCTTTGAGTTTTAGTTTTATGTGTAGCAAAATATTCTATATATAAATATATACACATATATGTGTAAATGCACACATATATACATATATGTGTGTGTATATATATATATTAAGTGTTTTTTAATTAGATACTTTCCTTATTTACATTTCAAATGTTATCTCCTTTCCCAGTTTGCCCTCTGAAAACCCCCTATCCATTCCCCCTCCCCTCCTGCTAACCAATCCACCCACTCCCAGTTCCTGACCCTGGCATTCCCCTATACCGGGGCATAGAGCCTTCACAGGACCAAGGGCCTCTCCTCCCATTGATGACCGACAAGGCCATCCATTGTTACATATGCAGTTGAAGCCATGAGTCCCTTTGTGTGTACTCCTTGGTTGGTAATTTAGTCCCTGGCAGCTCTGGAGGTACTGGTTGGTTCATATCACAGTTCCTCCAAGGAGCTGTAAACCCCTTCAGCTCCTTGGGTCTTTTCTCTAGCTCCTTCATTAAGAACCCTCTGCTCAGTCCAATGGCTGAGTGCATCCACCTCTAAATTTGTCAGGCCCTGGTAGAACCTCTCAGGAGACAGCTATATCTGGCTTCTGTCAGCAAGCACTTGTTGGCATCCACAACAGTAGGTGGTATTCTTAAAGATTAATGTTTTATTCCTACTAGCCACAGTTTAGGATCTTTAAATCAGCAGTGTGAAACTGGGTGTGTTTAGTGCAATTACATATGTTGGTAAAAATGAACGTATTAGATGGCAATCAACACAAAGTCCTTCCTTCACTAAATTCCTGCTCTATCTTGATCCCCTTTGCAACTCAAACAAATACTCCCTGCCCAAAGGAATCTAGAAGAGGTTGGGTGCTGAGGGTTGGTGGATGTGAGGAATGGCCTCTTCAGAGATGCTTCACATTCTGTGCACACCACAGCTACAAGATCTGGAAGGAACACAGACATTTGAGGGCTAGAGGATTGTCATCAGACAAGGGATGAAAATCGCTGCCTCCTCTGAAGCAGAAAAGGGGAACGCTGATTTTTACAGACTAGCCCACAGGACGGACACACAGAGGTTTCCTGTCTCCAGTGAGTTTAGAGCTTAGACCCCAGGTGCCAGACACATAAGGGCTTCTCTGACCCAGATCATTCACAAGAGAACAACTGGTCAGTTTGAGGGGTAGCCTATGAAGGTGTAAAGCCTATTAGTGGGCAGTGAAATATCTTAGGTAACTTTATTTTTGTAGTCTCCCCACCTGGAGACCTGCCCAACACAAGATATGTATTTTGAGAAGGAAGGAGCAAGATGGGAGGGAAAAGGAGAGGACAAGATGGAGGAGGGAGGGACAAAGGAAGAGAGAGAATGAGTTTGGAGAGTTTTCTTTTACTAGATTGCTTAGAGAAAACCTTTGAGTTCTATAAACAATCACTGACATGCTGTTTACTGAAATGTGTCTGACAACAGTATTTTAACTTTTAAAAATAACTAAGCTAAAAGTTGCAGCTTTGTATCATTAGAAAGAATAAGTGAGATAGATGAAAGATGCTAGTATATATTATCTGTTGACACACAAGACGAGTGAATGCTCCGTCGATGGTGAACTCATTTCCTTGACTGCATGCCACCATCTCCAAAATGAACACAGGTTTCCCGGTCACATTTGGACTACAGTATCTGCTTGCAGAGGCCCTTAAAACACACACATTGAGGACAAAAAGCACTCTTGACCTTTACTATTTGTGATGTGATCATGCATTTGAAGCAATTTTAATGATTTTTATCTTTTAATCTTGGGCTTATGTGTGTGGGTAGCAGGGGAAATCTACTCATGCAAGTGCAAGTATTCAATGTAGTTGAAAGTTTCAGATACACTGGTGCTGGAGTTCCAGGCTGTTGGGACCTGATATTAGGTACTTGGGAGAATATGATGGATCTTAACTGCTCAGCTATGTTCCAAGGCCCATATTTGTGTTTTGAGGCATTAGGCAAACACACACACACACACACACACACACACACACACGCATTCACACATGCACACATGCACATATTCACACATACATATGTACACAAGAATTTTTTATTTATTTGATTATGGATGATGACAAGAAATGACTACTTTGCATCACAGTGCAATTTGGAGCATACTCCATCCAGAAATTTGCCTGACAACTGCAAGGATGCTGAGGCAACCAGTTCATATGGATATAGTCCTAAGAGGAAATCATGCCTGAAGAATCTTGAAGTCAGCTTATTTACTTTGTCAGCACTGAGTCATCACCATCTGTAGCTCTGATTTTCTTCTGAGATTGTTACTTCCTGTGCATCATCATGCTCTGGGCAACTACTCAGTGATAAGGTGATGGGAGAGGGGCAGATTCTCTGGTCTTACATGTATCAGTTCAAACAGTTCATTTTGGAAACAGGGGCAGATACTCTCTTATTTGATCCATCAGGATGATTGTGAAACAAGACATTTCCCAGGAAGATGAAACTCATGCATAGGAAGCCCACAGCACACCAAAGTACAGATATCATCAAAGCCTAGCTTGGTGAATCACTGAGTTTCATTGGGGTTACTTACAAAACATAGGTGAGAGGTTAACAGGAGCAGAAATGAGTAAAGGAAAGATACATCGCCAAAGTCCTCCCCAGTATAAGTGGAAGCTCACAAAAGATAAGGACCTTTAGTTCAGGACACATCTTGCAAGCAGCTCAATAGGTTGAAATTTTTTCCTTTTTAGGTTAATTGGTCTCAACATTTTGGTGTCTTGACTTGTCTGAGAGTGACTCTCGACAGTTTTTAATTGTTTACTGCTGGGAGCAAGGAGTGGAGTGAATCTGGTCAATTTCAGGGAATTCCTAAAGCTTTTGAGTTGTATACCTTCTGTCTTAAGAGGCTTACCAGGAGGAAGGAATGTTTTCACCTCAAAGGAAGCTGTTACTCATCAGTGAGTGGTCTGTCAAAATGTGTTATAAATATTATATGATTTTTTATTCTATATTAACTTTCTCATTTTAACCTTGCTGTATTTTGTTTTGTAGAAAGATAATGTCATTTTTCTAGGTACACATGTTATTGATGCCAACTGTATAATATCTTTAAACGTTGGAAGAACAGAAAGAGGAAGAGATTGAGAAAAAAAGAAAGAGTACATGCAAGGCATTTTTTTATTGTTGGTTTTTTTTTTTTTTTTTTTTTTTTTTTTTTTTTTTTTTTTTCTAAAACAGACTGTCCTGTACCTCAGCCAAAATATATTATTGGAAATTACTATNTTTTTTTTTTTTTTTTTTTTTTTTTTTTTTTTTTTTTTTTTTGTCTAAAACAGAAAGTCTGGTACCTCAGCCAAAATATATTATTGGAAATTACTATGGACCTAAATACAGAGTCCCAACTTTCTTCTGTTTTCTGAGTATATTTGATAGCTTGAATGAGAAACATCTACCATAGTCTCAAGCATTTGAACATTTAGTCCCCAATTGATAGTGCTATTTGGGAGATTTATGAGGTATGGCCTTACAAGAAGAAGTATGTTACTGGTTGCCAGAATTGAAAATTTAGAGTCTTGCCATTTCCAGCTTTCCCTCTGCTTCCTTTCTGTCACTTAAAAGGTTAGCTCTCAGCTTGCTCTCATCATGCCTATCTGCTGCCAAGCTTCCTCATCATGATATCGATCATCTCTTATCCCTCTGGAGCTATAAGCACAAGAAATATCTTCTCTAATACATTGCCCTGAGCATTGTGTTTAACCACAGCAGTGAAAAAGCAACTGATACAATGTGGATGCCATATGAAGAGCCAGCCAGCTGCTTCTGTAGCTATGTCTTCTCTACCTGCTACTGTATCTTCTCTCCCATGATAGAGTGATTCCTTTCAGCTATAAGCCAAGGTAAATCCTTCCTTTGTTAAGTAGTTTCTTTTAAGTTATTTGGTCCCAGCAGCAAGAAAAAGTAATTAAAGGCAAAGTTTTCTATAAGATGGCTGTCATTGCTATGACGAACCTTACCATGAGGTTCATAGGCATTTGGGATTTGGGGGAGAGAAAGTGTGGACCAAAGTTAGGGAGTTTAGGCTAAAATGTATAGAATATTTAATCAGCGATATGGACTGCTCTGGTAGGAATGTGAATGTTCCAAAGTCTGAAAAAAATTAAGACAGTAGAAGCCTTCCTCGTGTGGCCTTTAAGGTGAACAGGACGTGGGTTATAGACCCACTTATACTTAGGCCAAAAAAAAAAAAATTGATTCTGCATATGTCCCGAGAACTTGCATAAGACTGAATTTCGAAGTAATCAACTAATTTATTTGGTAGAGGATTAAATGTCAAGGCAGAAAATCTTTAAATGCATATTTATTACTAACTACAGATTCATAATTACTAACTACAGATTCATAGGAGAAAATAGCAACAACTATAGAAGAAGAATAAAAGTCTATACAATTTGTCATGGAAATAAGTTTGAACAAGTTTAAAAGTGAGACTATATACTCTAAAAGGCTACTATAATTAACAAATCAAAGCTAGAATTCTGCATTCTGAAGTACAAAGAAATACTCCTTGACAATAAAACCACACCATTCAAAGCTTCTGCCTTTTAAAATGCAAATCATTTAATGAGAAACAGCCTAAATATCTAAAGGGTTCCCTGCTCCTGGAGAGCAATTAAATGTTTTCTCATGCTCATCATACAGAGTCTTCTGCACCTGTTATCCTGGGGCCCAAAACTAGCTGTATATGACTTCAGACTTGACAACATTATCCAAATGTTGCTGGATTTAGATCATAAAAATGAGAAAACTAAAGGCATCACGTACTGTTTACCAGCCACAGGACTCTGCGACAAAGGTCCACAGAGCTACTGAGGCCAGGCAATGTGAGTCTGAATTGAAGTCTTAAAATGGAGTAATGTAGAAGCCACTGTATGCCACTGGGAAGGGGGAGCCTAAATTGTAGTGGAAAATGAAGTACATTGAGATTCCAGACATGGGGAAATCTACCAAAGAATGTTGCAGACACAAATTAGAGCAATCTCAAAAGAATACTGTATGTGCTATTCATTGTGCTGCTGGAAGGGAGACTACACAGTTCCTTTGGAGTCCAGATGATTCCACCATAATTACCAGAGTTTGATAAGGAGCTCAGGATTTGGGGTTGCCTATTGAGTTTCAGCCTTGCTTTATTCAGATTTTCTTTGTTATGTCTTTATTCTTCCATTGTATGATGGAAGTATGTAATCTGTTGTTCTTATTAAATTTTATTTTACAGGGGACCACAGTTAAGTGGTTGCTTTGAGTTTCAGAATAGACTTTGAACTTTTGAATATTTGTCTGAGCGTATAGTAGATAACAAGATGGATGGATTCAGCTGGAGGCTGAATGTTACAATGCGAATATGAAATACCCCCAATAGATTCATATGTTTGAACATTGGGTCTGCAGCTGGTGGTATATTATGAAAAAAAAACCCTGTATTATCATTGTTGGGCAGCAACACTTAAGGCTTTATACTGTGATCCTAACTCGGTTGCACTCTTCACCACGAGATGCAATACAACAAGCCAATACCTCCATTTGGAATCATGCCTTCTCTGCCTTTTGCTCTGCCCCCCTGCCCATTGTAAGATGATCTCCTCAAACTGCAAACCATAATAAACTCTTTCTTCCCTAACCTGTTCTCATGTGCCAGCAGCCCTTCTTCTCATATATTTTTTTTGTCAAGTCTCCGCAACAAGAAATGTAACTGAAATTCATTTTCATTTGAAAAGAGAAAAGAAAGGAGGTTTTTTGAGGTAGAGGAAGAGAGTATTTTGAATTGGATTTGATGGCCAGAAGGAAAAAATCAAGAGACTGAGTCAACTTCAATATATTGATTGTATATATTTCAAGTTAATTGGAAATTATTTCTAGGTAAAAGTAATGCCATAGATGGACAAATCCCTTGAATTAGGGAATATGGTTAGCCATGTTAGCCTAATATTTGATTGAGACCAAGAAGACAAATTATATATAACAAGGGAATTCAAGGGAAGATTGATATTAATTTTTTAATATATTTTCCAAAAAGAGACGATAATCATCCAAATTCTAGAAACTTAACACTGAGTTGGGAGAACTAAAGAAAAAAAAAAAAAAAGATTGAAAACTCGTGTAAGATGCTATTCCAGAACTCTAGGGTAGAAGTGATTGATAGCCACCTTAGGTCAGTACAACTGGGAGCATAGAGGAAGTAGCACCTCATTCAAAACTTCACTTCGTTTGCCCACTGACAAATACAGGATAGACACATCATTAATACAGATATGGTGACCAGTAATGAGGCATAAGGGAGAGAGGAAGTTCAAGAAGTCTGACGTTTTAAATCCAAGGACAGGATGGCAGTAGTCTTAAGAAACATGGGACAAAGAATGTTTGGAAGAGAAACTAACAAAATCTGGTTTGTACCCACAGAATTAGAGATGACTTCAGGCTCATGTGTACAGTAAACAGCAGACAGTTAGGCGGGTGCCTTTGATGTTAAGGTATTACTTAAAAGGCAGTAAGAAAGGATAGCATCTAAAATGTGGAGGGAAAGAAGATCAGTGATGACTCCATAGAGTAGGGAGGGATGCACTTGATTGTAAAACCCCAGGCCAGGCTCTGTTTAGCAGACAGAAAGAAGGCTGATAAAAGAGCTAAGAGTCAGTGACAAATGCCTGAGTTCTGCTAACACCATATTCCACCACTTCCGATAATTCCTAAGATAATAGAATAGTTGGAGTCAAGAACTGAGATCTCAGACTGTTTAGAGATAAACTATAGAATAAGAATAAAAGCAATTATATCTACAGTGATAATTTACTAAAACCTCACTTAATTCAATCGTATTATTTTCTTTTCCTTGGTCTGATTTTTCCTTTTATTTTTAAGATTATAATATAATTAGATTATTTTATCCTTCCCTTCACTCCTTCTAAATTCTCTCCTACAACCATTTTCAAAATTATTGGCATCATTTTTCGTTGTTATTTTATATATATATATATATATATATATATATATATATATATATATATATATAAAACCTACTCAGTCTGTAATGTTACCTATATGTGTGTTGTTTTCAGGGCTCACCATTTAACACTGGATAAGCAATTGATGTGTGCATCCCAGTGGAAAGCTGTTGATAATTGATAACTATAATGGAGTCAAAATATCAGGAGAATGTATATATGAATAAGTACCTATATTCCAGTCCTCTTTAGTTAGATAATATATTTAAATTAATTGTACACAACTAAAACCATATATATTTGTAAAATTCTCTGATAATTATCAATTTACCCTGAATAAGTAGATGAAAGTAAAGTTTCTGCTTTATAGATTATGCATTTATATTAGTTTATACAAATAAGATACTAGGGCAAAATTTATAATTATCTATATCACGAATTAATTATAAACTCTTTTCCTAGGTGAAATTATTTCCACTAATGAAAAAAAATCCATGCTGGAGAAAAATAGAGGGAATAATAGAAAACTAGAGAAGCAAGAATCAAATGAATATGAGCAGAGTTTATTTAGAAGGAAGGCTGGCAGGCTTGTCAGAATACCTTCCAAGTTATATCTAGACATGTTGAGGTCCATTACCCCCAAGTGACACATGTAGAATCGCAAAGAACAGAAAAGCATTAGAATGTTAGATGATGCTAGTTAATGTTTATTTGCAGGGAACATAATTACATGGTTTCTTAATCTTTATAACATTTTCCTAGGTTTTAGTATTTGAAAGGTCACATGCACAAGACCCAGAGGGTCAGAGTGAGTAAGGAGTAATGACGCATCAAAGAACCAGTCAAAACCTGGTGCATATTAAAAATGGCAGTAAGGATGCAATAAGGTTTGAAAGTGGAATAGAAAACATAAAAATTATAAGGATTGGGCATATTGGAATTAAGAAAACCAAATAGATAATACAGTTAGAGGTCATTGGGTATGTGGAGTTTGCTATATCCTAGAAGTAATGATTTAAAGGTTCATTAACCTGAACATTAAAGACCAGAAGAGGGAATGGTGATCAAAGAATATTGTGATTAAAGTAGTCATAAATCAATGAGGAAAAAAAAGACAAGGTCAACGACGTGGAAGAGATAAAGGCAAAGGGTGAGTCCAGACTGAATAGTGTGGCATCTGAAGGGGAGTGACTGGTGATAAGTGAAAACAGGCACCAAGTACTAAAAGAATGCTAGCTCTTTCTTAGGCATTCGTGAGTCTGGAGTTTGAGCAGCCTCCAGGGACAATGATGTCAGAATAATTAGATTTGGTTCACACATGGAAGTAAAGTCATTATTCTAGGAAAAAGTATAAACTGTGAACAGTTAAAACATCGAATATTCTAGACTGTTGCAAGTAGCAATTATATTTTCTAAGTGTCCAAAGAATGAGAACTTGTGTGATTACATACCCCTATGACAAATCAAATAATTTTCTGTTGATATTTCATATTGTCTTATGATTATAAAATAACTAACATAAAAAGCAAATTAGACATAACTGATCACTGTGATTCTCAAATCCTTCATAAAACTGCAAATCTGTTTTAAGCACAACATCTCTTAAATTCATATGGTAGCAACAATATTTTAGAGTAATTATTAATTTGATACAATTGAAATTATGAATTGATACTCAATTAGTAAGAATTAACAGGCAATTGAATAAATACTAAATACTTATTATCTACAATAATTGATAAGCCTGAAACATTACTAATTGCATGTTCTTTTTCTACAACAAAACTTTTAAGAAATGCTCTCTGTATGCATATTAATAATACCACCAAGTTTTATTTTTAAAGCACCTTCTCTTTGATAAATTGAAATTTTGATATACAAATATTTAAAATATGAGACAAAATGCAAAGGAAACCTCCATGGTTAACCAAAAGCACTCAGGACTGTGACAGCATTGTAATGCTTTTCTTTAAAAATATATATATATATTAATGAAGCTTCAATATTGTTGTCAGGATCTTGTTTTATTTTAGTTGTTTTAGTTTTATTATTTGTTATTATGTATAAGTTCCTTGTTTATTTAAATGTTAGTCATTGACCAAACCAAATTTTATTTTTTTATTTTTTTTTGCCATTTTATTATTATTATTTTTTGTTATTTTCTTTATTTACATTTCAAAGGCTATCCCGAAAGTTCCCTATACCACCCTAATGCCCCTGCTCCCCTACCCAACCACTCCCACTACTTGTCCCTGGCCTTCCCCTATGCTGGGTCATATAAAGTTTATAGGACCAAGGGGCCTCTCTTCCCAATGATGGCCGATTAGGCCATCTTCTGCTACATATACAGCTAGAGACAGGAGCTCAGGGGGTACTGGCTAGTTCATATTGTTGTTGCACCTACAGAGTTGCACCCCCTTCAGCTCCTTGTGTACTTTCTCTAGCTCCTCCATTGGGGGCCCTGTGTTCCATCCAGTAGCTGACTGTGAGCATCCACTTC
>NC_034591.1:8312058-8336286 GCF_900095145.1 Mus pahari
GTGCCCAAATTTCAGGAGCCCGCAACAGGGTCTGTCCCAGAAGTTAGGTTGCTTCTGTCTGTCCCGAAACTGTGTAGCTTCTGTGGTCCACACTCTTGCTAGTGCAGACTGGAGTGTAAGTGAACGGGAGCAAAGATGGCTCTCCTTCTGGCTCAGGCCTTGAGACTCCTCCCGTGCATACACCCTTCCTCTGGAGGGAAAGCTGGATGATTGGAGCCAGAAACGGGATCCTTCCCAGAAGCTGTGTCCCTTCTGCAGGCTGCCCCCTCCCTGGGAGTGCACCAGAGCAAAGATGGCCCTCCTACCGATTCAGGCCTTGAGACTGCTCCCTGGCAGACACCTCTCCTCGGAGGGAAGGTGCTGGACGACTGGAACCAGAAACGGGATCTTTCCCTGAAGCTGTGATGCTTCTCCAGTCTGCCCTCTCCCTGGCAGTGCACCAGAGCAAAGATCCCAAATTTTAAATCTAATAAATTAATTAATGGATTGGTTTTTCGAGAGAGGCTAGTTTTGAAGTTGCTATGTAGCTGAATCCAGCTTTGAACTACTGATTCTTCTGCTTCTGTTCCCTCCAAGAGCTGGGAGTACAGAATTCTATCTAGTCACAGTGTTCATTGAATTTTATATGCAAAATTGCATATTGAGAAGTGTCTATAAAATTATACCATACAGAATGTCTTAGAGAGGATAATCCTCATATATTAATCCTCATAACTACAAAAACCTCTATGAATAGTATTTTCCTTTTTTATTTTTTATTTGAAACCTGAAGAACAACATTTAAAAAATAAAAGTAGATAAATCACATATTTGATGAGGATGTAAAAGATTTTTCAGTCATGTTTTCAATTGTTTCTGATTTGGCTTAGGAAGGTAACTGGGTGGAAAATATTCTTGCTTATTCCATGATATATGGGCATGCATTCTTATCTCCAGAACCTACATAAATCCAGGTACAGTTAAACATGTTTATAATCTCAGTGCTGCTATAATGAGTTAGAAGTTGGAGATAGGAAAATCCTCAGAACCTCTTAGGCCAGCAAACCTGATGTGCAAAGTGCTGAACAACACAAAGACCCCGTCAAATATGGTTGAAAATGAGTACAACACCATAGATTGTCCTATGACATTTACTGGCATTTGTGCCCACACATACGTATACACAAACATATCACAGAGACATATATGCACACATATCATATACACAAAAACAACACACATCACACATATATGAACATATATTACACACACATCATACACTTATCACACACACTTATCATACATATACATACATGCGTACATACATACATATATACATGCATACATATATAAACACACACACACACCTCTGTTTCCCTGGACTTTCGGAATAGAATTGTTGCCAAAGTAGTAAATACTTTAAAGAAAATATTTTTCTTGGATATTTGATTGATGCATCTGTATTAAAGAAAACCAAGCAAAGAAATTAGATTGAACGAGAACAACACCTGTTTAATAAGTCTCAAGTTGACCTGACTATTTGTCTTGTTTGCTTCTTTCAATCAGCAAATTAACTTTGGCAAACCACATAAAGTTAGAGAAATATAAGGGGAAAATAGTCAAAAAAAAGAACTGCGAAAACAAAATGCACCTTAATTGATTGTTGGCATTATTATAGACTTACAATGATAGTAATTATCAATTTTTTGTCTCCCCTTTTTTCCTATGAAGAGACTGGGCTTGATAACATCAAATATTAAGTAGTCTGTATAGAAACGAAAGCTAAGAAGAGAAAGCACCCAGAAGAGTGAAGATAACTAAATATTTATAAAACAGAACTCCGTGTTTGTGCAGAGCATTCTTTTGCATTTAAAGAGACCTGGAAACAATTCAAGGAAAAGAATGAAACTAGAAACAAAACACAGAGTTTTTTAAGAGAGTAGAAAGAACAAATCAAACTTTACTTAGGAAGGTTATTGAGAATTGATTCCAATGTTTTCTTAGGTATAATGGTTTAAAGAGAAAAGTCTATGAAAAGACGTGAACTCAACAGCACAAGGCTGGTACTGCTGTAATGTACAAAGGGTGATGGTGGATGCTAGTTGACTGCCAATTGTGACTTAATTTTGTTGTACAACTCTTCTGTGTCTTGACATCTCTCTCTCTCTCTCTCTCTCTCTCTCTCTCTCTCTCTCTCTCTCTCTCTCTCTCTCTCTCTCTCTCTCTCTCTCTCTCTCTCTCTCACACACACACACACACACACAAGAGAAAGAGAGATACCAAGACTGAGAAATTAAATAGTATGTCAGAGATGTTTTGAAATCTTATTTTTACCATAAATTTATACATTTTATGAAGAAAAAGATAATTTTTCTTTCTTCTTAGTATAGATAATTAAAAATAAATGTTGCATAGAATAAACTAAACATTTTATTTAATGAAGTTTCTCTGAAGGGGAACCTTTAAATTTAAGGAAATTGTGTCAGTTGCAGGTAAAGTTATAATAGCTTTCTTTAATTTTGATTGTGTGTATGTACATATGTATACATGCACATACATACAAAATTGTGTCCATCTTCTGTTCTCATTATTCACCTGTGAGTTTTTATGTCCTATTGCACGATTTTCCCTATCCAATCGTATTATGGCAGTAGGAGGCCTGTGACTGGGCAGGAAAAGGGAGGCGAAGCTAGGAGTTGGGAAAACAGAGAGGTTGCAGGAGGGACAAGCCAACGTGGAGGCAGATGGACAGAAAGAAGATCCTGATCCCACGTGGTTTTAAACGGTCACAAGTAGCTAAGATTTTCACAAGGTTAAAAAGATTGGAATAAAGCTTTTATCATTATCAACTGGCTCTGGAATTATTATTATATGGACATCTTGTAAATTGTGATTTTATTGTTATATAAATCTGATTGGATAATTAAGCTTTAAAAGTCATGTTTCGAGCAGGTAATTAGGTGTTGAGATGGCTGATCGTGGGGTGTGTGGGGTGTTGTGTGGAAGGAAGAGGTACTCAGGACCTCCCCTGGAGAGTCGGCAGATGGCAGGACCGCTGGAAAGTCGGGGTCACATGGAGCGAGACCCCTCTGGGACCTAGTGTTGTGGCCTATCAGTGTGAATACTGGAGCGGGACCTTGGCCCGGCGGGGCTAGAGAGTTGGCCAGTCGATTTTTTATTCTTTTCGTAACAGTGCGCCACTATAGAATCGTTTAAGAACTAAGAATCAACAGTAATTCTGTTGTTTACTTTCAGGAGAGGATTTTTTGTTTGTTTGTTTGTTTCGCTGAGAAAATTGTTTTTCAGCCTCTGAAGTAGTCTCCTGTGTCAGTAACACAAACCTTGGCTTTGTCTCTCCTCTCCTTCCATCAACCTCATAAAAACACGCTTTTTGTTTTACAAGAATATCCTTAAGGTGATGACTTAGCACAGACTTCAGGCTTTCATGCCCTGGCTGAGTTAGAAGGATTCTCTTGTTCTTAGCAAGATGCTAAAATTAAGAGATTTATACTTCCCTCAACATCTGAGCACCATCTTAGTTCATTTGAAGGAGTAGAATGAGAAATCAGGAAGTTTCAATTAAATATAAAATGTTACAACTGCGATATTGCACTTTGTTTGTTTTACCCCCCCCCAAAAAAAATTATCTCTAAAGATCTTTTCTTCATTCGGATTTCCTTCCCCTCAATGGTGTCTCAAACACCCTGCCTATCTGCTGAATCTCATATATTCTTATTTTGGCCCTGTGTGGTATATTATTATGAGAGTATCATCTGTTGTGCCTTTTTTCTACTACATTAATACACTGTTTTTGGACATATATTTATTCAACAGTCATAGTAACTTAGACACTGAGTTAGATACTAAGACATCTATGAAATTAAACAGAACCAGGTCACATTTCCTGAGGTCAAGATAACCACATAATAACTTAGAGTATATATTTGCAATGAAACATTTTGCTACAAGGATACATAGACTGAAGATAGATGATAGATGGACAGGTAAATACATGATAGATAAATGGATGAACAGCGTGTGTGTGTGTGTGTGTGTGTGTGTGTGTGTGTGTGTATGTACATACGTATGCTCCATGATTGCTCGAATTCACGTGAGATCTGCGAATAACTTCAGAGAAGGAGTATCAGATGGGGTGACTTTAAAAGTACGATTTGAATCTGGAACTTTATTTCCAGACAACACAGTTCAGTTATGCATACTGAAAGTACAGGATGCATGAGCTTAGAATACTGGAAGGATAGAGAGAAGTGAACTTCCCAGGTCATTATGTTCATTGGAGAAAGGTATAAAGAAAGAAATAATGAATTAACTCGTCCTTGCTAAAGGTGAATTCCATGTAAGATATCTAAGTAGAAACTGTTACAAAATAGAGAAATATGAGTTTGGAGGTCAAAGGAGAAGTACAGGCTATGACCACTAACGTGTATACACATATATTTTCATATATGTAATAGATTAACCTGGAGATGTGGTGAAATTTTACTCTTAAAGGAGGTTGTTTGTGGATCTGGGGATGGATGTAGGTCAGCATTAAAAAGCTTTCCTTTCTGTATGCATCCGACCCTAGCTGATCTGTAGTTGAGAGAGAGAGAGAGAGAGAGAGAGAGAGAGAGAGATCCAAAAGAAGAAAAGACTTGTGTAACTATAAACCAAACACTTGGTAGGCTAAGATACGAAAAATGCAACAAATTTAAAGGCAATGTAAAGTATTTGATGAGTACCAAGCCAAGTCTACATAGTGAGACTATGTAAAAATGCAAAGTTGTTTGTGTGTGAGTATGTGTATGTGTGTGTGTGTGTGTGTGTGTGTGTGTGTGTGTGTGCGTATGAGAGAGAGAGAGAGAGAGAGAGAGAGAGAGAGAGAGAGAGAGAGAGAAAGTAAAGGGAGAGACAGAGACAGAGACAAACTCAATATTAGTGGCAGGGGATATAAATCTGTTAAATTGGAGAGGGGTTAGAGGTCTATGATATTAAACACAGAGGGGTAGTTTCAAGTTGGAGAAGAATTTTAATAAGTCAAAATATCAAATGCCAATATTTTATATAAAATGATTTAAAAATGCAAGGCTATGAGTGATCTTTTTAAGGCATTTTGTTGTTTGAAGGGAATGCAACTAAGAACTGAACAAGAATAACACTGGATGCAATGTCAGCTCCTCTTCTGAGAAGAGTGGCTATGAAGGCAATAGATGCATATCTATTGTAAACAGTGGCCCTATGAAGGGAGTGGATTTGCATTCTTAGTAAATGGTGGCCGATGAAGGGGATGGATGTGCAATTATAATAAACAGGGGCCCTATGAAGGGAGTGAATACATAGTCATAGTAAACAGTGGCCTTATGAGGTGAATAGATACATGGAAATAGTAATTGGTGACCCTATGAGTGGAGTGGTTACTCATTCATTCTAAATGGTGGCCCTATGAAGAGAGGAACCTGCCCTTTACTGCACTGTATTTCTTTTCATTCCAAAAATTCAAGATATTAACTTTAAAGAAAAGAACTATAAAATATAAAAGAGAGGAGGCATCTCCAAAGGGAAAAAAAAACCCACAAAGTATTTAATGTTATTTTGCTCTACAGACATATTCTATGAGATGAAAATGAATACTTTTATGCTATAAAATTTAAAATATAATTTATTTCTTTGTTAATATTTGTTAAGAAAATCTTCAGCTAAGGACAAGCATTGATATAATCATGCAGAAATAGAAGGCATTGAAAAGTATAGGAAAAACAAGACTCCTTTATTGAAATCAAAAGAAAAAAAAATCCCAAAGAATTTTAAGAGAATCTATCTGGAAACCAATTTCTTTCCTTATGAGATTATATGTAGTTAGCAACTGAGGATTAAAGTTTGAAAGCCACTCAGAAGGAAAGCAAAGTACTGTATAAGCGAATAACTATTGTTTTACTACAGAAAAAAGTCATGGAGAGGAGGAAGCCCTTCTTGTATCTGTCTTTAGAAATTTTAATATATTTAAATGTTAAAAAAACCTTTAGAAGTTTCCATGATGGTCAATCAGCATTTGAATTTTTCCCTTTATTTTCACATGAAAATGATACTATTCAAAGAAGACGCTTGAGAATTTTTTTACCAAATTTAATTGAAAATTTTAAAGCATTGGTCTTGCAAACTCTATATGCCCCAGTACAGGGGAACACCAGGGCCAAGAAGTGGGAGTGAGTGGGTAGGGGAACAGGGCGGGGGGAGGGTATAGGGGACTTATGGGATAGCATTTGAAATGAAAATGAAGAAAATACCTAATTAAAAAAAATAATTAAAAAAAAAAAAAAGAAAGATGAACTGAAGCACAAAAGAAACTTACTCGCAGCACATGTAGTGTGCCTAGAAGACAACATCTGGGGGCAAGCAGCTGGCCCATGCCCAGTGGGAAACCTGAGGAGTTTCAAAATGGGATTCTTGACAAAGGTGTAGGAGACAGCAGGAAGTCCACGTGGAACTGTGCTATTTTTCAGGGCCATCCCCTGTCACAGAACTGAAATGTATCTAGCAGAAGTGATTATAGAACAAGTGTTTACAGAACAAGAACAGGAGGCAGCCAGCCTCTAAAATCACCCAGGGATAAGGTTAGGGAAGTAAGCATGGACCTTATTCTCCATCCCTTTTCATACCCAGTCAGAACTGATGCTAAAGCCTATTCTTAGCACACTCCTATGATAAAATCGGGCATCGAGTTGCATTTTGAACTACGCTCTTTTAGGCATTCTGGCACAAGGAAAAAATAGAGAGGATATGATAGTGCAGATAGAAACTATCAATTGAATGGATAAGAGATAAAACTCAAGTGACAGCAGATGCTGGCGAGGGCATGGAGAAGGAGGAACACTTCCATTGCTGGTGGGATTGCAAGCTGGAATAACCACTCTGGAAATCAGTCTGGAGGTGCCTCAGAAAATTGGACTTAGTACTACCTGAGGACCTAGCTATACCACTCCTGGGCATATACCCAGAAGATGCTCCAATGTGTAATAAGGACACGTGCTCCACTATGTTCATAGCAACCATATTTATAACATCCAGAAGCTGGAAAGAACCCAGATGTCCCTCAACAGAGGAATGGATACAGAAAATGTGGTACATTTACACAACAGAGTCAACCACTAAAAAGAATGACTTCATTCACGGGCAAATGGAAGGAACTTGAGAATATCATCTAGAGTGGGGTGACTCAGTCACAAAGGAACAAACATGGAATATACTTACTGATAAGTGGATATTAGCTCAAAAGTTTGAGGTATCCAAGATTCAATACATAGACCACATGAAGCCTAAGAAGAAGGAAGACCAAAATGTGGATGCTTCAGTGTTTTTTAGAAGGGTGAACAAAATACTTACAGGAGGAAATATGGAGACAAAGTGTGGAGCAGAGACTGAAGGAAAGGCCATCTAGAGACTGCCCCACCTGGGCATCCATCCCATATACAGCCACCAAACCTGGACTTTATTGTGGATGCCGGGAAGTGCTTGCTGATAGAAGCCTGACATTGCTGTCTCCTGAGAGGCTCTGCCTGACAAATTCAGAGGAGGAAGCTCACAGCCAACCATTGAACTGAGCCCGGGGTATCCAATGGAGGAAATGGAGGAGGGATTGAAGGAGCTGAGAGGGTTTGCAGTCCCATGGAGGGAGCAACAGTGTCAACAGGCCAAACTCCTTGGAGCTCCCAAACCAACCAACCAAAGAATACACATGGAGCCACCCATGGTGCTGGCCACATATGTGGCAGAAGATGACCTTGTTGGACATCAGTGAGAGGAGAGGCCCTTGGGTCTGAGAGTGTTCAGGGCCCCAGAAGAGGGGACTGCCAGGGCAGGAGGATGGGAGTGGGTAGGTGGGGGAATACTCTCACAGAGGTGGGGGGAGGGGAGGAGGGGAGCAGGGAATGGGATCAGAGGTTTTCCAAAGGGTAGCTAGAAAGGGGAAAACATTTGAAATGTAAATAAAGAAAATATCCAAGTAAAAACCCAGAAACTATCAATTGTATTCATTTTTATATATGAACAAGTTAATATTTTAATAAAAGATTTTAAGTTTCTCATCAACAGGTAAGTATATATTAGCTTGACAGGGAATGGCAATTTAGCCTCCTAAGGCCCCAAATCTTAGGCAACATTGATAATAATGACTGACATTTCTCACCAATAAGAAGTTCACTCTGCCCTTAGTCCCCAATCCTCCTAGATTACATTCCTGCTTGCACTAGCTCTGACAGTTCATGACATTATTCTTTACTCTAGCTTTTTCACTGCACTGTCTTGACATACATCTATGGGGTCAGCTCTCTGCATCCGGCTAACCCCAGCCATAGCTTGCCCTTATCAAAGCACCAAAGGCAAGCAAGCGCTAAGTTTATAATGAGATTATTCTTACTTCTCTTGTCATGTGAGCCTTTTTCTTACTAAATCTATACAAGCTTTCAGCTACTTCCTCTACACACATAGTACCTATTGGCCCCTAGTAGCTAAAATAGGGGAACTTTCTAGATGAGAATTTCAAACTTCTAAAATTGCACATGATTCTATGAGAGTCTGGTGATATATGTATTTTGTACCTAAGCAGGATCTTCCTTTTCTATTCAAATCCTAGAACATCTGTGGCCCTGTCTAGGAAGAAAACAATTCTCACTGCCATACTCCTAGTGCGATACTCATGCCTTTACAGAGAACACAGGACAGGCTGCTCATTTAGAGTTATTGGACAAATAACCATGGGTATAGAAAGATATGAGTAGTAAATTTAAGTTAATCAAATAGACTTGATTTATCAGAGGGATGAATGAATTTTCAGGCATGTTTTGCCCTGAAATGCATTTTTTTCCAGGTGTTATATAATACACAATGCTAAGAAGTATTTTTGTCTTTTCTGTTGTTCAAGAAATCAGAGGGCAAACAAAATGTCCTCTGTGTCCAAGTAGGATCAGAAATCTTGCCTACTTTTCCTTTGAATGTTTGTCTGATGGATTCTTTACTTTATGTTAAGGGCTCTCTGGTATCACCTCTGCAATTTCCTGCTCTGGTACATCCTCCTGCCTCGCTTCCCTTTCCCATGTGTATAAATCAAGCTGAACAGGATGGCTAGTTAATCATTTAGAAATTAACCTGGTAGAGATAGATGTCCTTTATTTCCAATGTCTTTCTTGCTACAAAGAGTAAACTTCAAGCACTAAACAAATAATGAGGGCTGAATTTGTGAGGCATCCTTAATGCACAGGGGTTTTAATGGCAGCATTATAATTACAGACAATGATAACCACCTATAAATCTTCATTTTCCAAATGTCACAGTCATTAGGAATTGAATAATGTGTAATTTGTACTAGATAGTTTAAAGAATATCTAGCCAAATTCAACTTGCCTTTAAATATTGGGTACTATAGATCTGATCCACAAGATTTAATAAGATCATACCTAATTTTATACTACTTCAACCATGATTTTGGTTGTACATCTTTGCCCAACTATTTCAGATATTTTAAAAAATCACATTTGTCTTGACCAACAATATTGAAAATCCATTGTTTCTTCAGTAGATCATAGGCACACTGAACATAGATTTATAGGCATACAGTTTATTATACAAACATTATCCATCACAACTTTATTAAACTAAATTACTACAACCTATTCTCACAACTTGATAGTACACAACTTTTGAGTGCTCAAAATTTTCTGTGGGAGTTTTGGGGTCTGGCTTCTCCATGTCTCTGGGTTTTTGTAAATCTTTATGGGGACCGCTTACACATTTAAAGCCATTTTCTTCAGAGACCAACTCATAAGGGAGTTTATACCAAACGTGTGATTTTTGACACCTTTGCTTTTCCTAACAGTAACATTCTGAATTTATGTTCCCTTCTCTCAATCTTGTTCTCTAGGGACAGTGACAACAGAATTTCTCATTTCAGGTTAATTTCTGATCCTTTCCTGCTTCAATACTGATGAAGCTCCAAAATTTAAGCATAAGTGATTTTTTTTTTCTTTGGTCTCATTTTAAGATGATTCCCCACCGTTTTAAATGTTCCCTTACAATTAGAATCTACCTTATACTCAATATGCATATTGGATTTGAGTAAGAACCATTTTTGTATAGCTTCCCGTGGTGCTCTCTGGGGAAGCTTGCCATAGAGCCAACTAATAAATAAGATTGTTTAAACTTAGCATCCATGACTGTTTAAGTGCTTCTCAGAAATTAGCCCATTAATCTTCGTGCAACAGCTTGTAAAGTAGACAGCGTTTTATCTTGTTTGTGCCACTTCCTTCTAGCTATTAGCCAACTCTGGCAATCTAGGATTCTTCTACATTGTTACGTCCACATCCTTCTGGAAGCTTCTCGAACTGCCACATTCTTCCAGAAGTTTCCGTGACTCAAAGTAGAGCTCAAAGTAGAGAGGCACTATTCCTGAGTGAATCTGTGCCTCTCTCCATCTAGTTCCAAGCAGTGGTGCAGATGTCGTTTAGATAGTAAGGTACATGGCTGGATATGTTATATGAGCTAGGAGTTGATAAAATCGTCTTTTTATTTTAGAAATAGAACTTCCCTTACTGGTTTAGTGAATTCTGTTCCCTATTCACTCACTGTCACTTTCTGTTATAGAATAGATACTCCATTAATTATAAGACAGCATCATCATCAATAACAAAACGTTTGAGCATTCTTTCATTACTTTCTAATGAGTCATTCAAAGGAACTATCTCGCTATCTCCAAAACTAGAACAGCTATTTGAGGAAATTAAAATTCTTTTCATAAGAGTATTCATTAGTAGTTTCTTTGTCCAAGAAGAAAAGCCTATGAAGTAGCATGGGTGTGAAGTGACCAAATGCTCAAAGACCAAATGGCATATTATGTGGGGCATTCTGGAATATGGCTACCACTTAGTGGCCCTCATCATGGCCCATCTCTTCAGAGTATTTACAAAGCTCTATGAAATTGTATGCATTCAGTGAATGTAACTTTAGAAGTTACTGCTCATGAATCAAAGTCAATCAGAAAAAATAAATCAAAATTGTCTTTGAAACACAGAAAACCCTGCTTTAAAGTATCTCCTGTAAGCCTACCAGAAACTTGGTCTCCTTCCATATTTCATGATTCATTTCTTCTACAACTTATTCCTTTTACAGACTTACTGCTCAGTTATACATACTCGAGCAGAATATAAAGCAGTTTCAACTTGTGTTGGTAATAGGGTTGGACTGCCGCCTTATTACATGTGGTGTTGATGGTTCACAATTCCAAACATTAGTAGGTTCAAGGGGAAATGAATGACTCAATTAACTTCTTTGTGGGTAGCTGCCAGCTGTGGGGAAATGATGTGTGTCCTAAAGGAGACATTGTTCAACCAGAGAGTGACAAATGAGTAAGCATGAAGGCACAGCCCCCTCCCAGGGGCTGATGTGACAACAGATATTATTTATTTCATTAGTGGTACTTAAAAATGTGCTCAAGGTGTCTTGAATACACCTTAATACTCATGCTGACTAGGAGGGCCCCTGCATGGATGGCCTTCGTCTTACTTAATGAATTGTATATAGTTCAAAATATATGTTTCCATGAGAATGTTTTAGCTCTATGTCAATGCCCATTCATCATGATGCTGTTTGCTTTTTTAGAACCTAAATAAAGCAAAGGCTATGAGATCTTGGGCTCTTTTTGTATACTCACCAGAAAATTTCTCATAAATAACTAAATCTAGAAATTTTGAATTGTTTTGAAAAATCTCCTAAATTTTTCTCTATTAAATCATATGATTAACAAAAACCTGGATCAGAGGATATAATAGATCATTTTTATAGTTCCCTTTATTTTTTTAGTCACATTTAAATAAGTGTTAATAGACCATGAACATTTTAAAGTAAATGTTAAAATGAATAATCAAGTTAAAGATGGAGATATGAGAAAGTGTTTATGTTTTGTTTTTAATATTTGAACAATCTATCTTTGATGAAGAATTCGTTCATTTTATTTTAATATGACTATAGAAACTTTGAAAAGATTCTTATCTGTGTGCTTTTTAAAAATGTATATTAGTCATATCTTTTGGCAAGATTTCATTCTTAACAATACCTTTGTATATACTTGGTTATACATCTGAATAGCTATATGTTCCACAAGTCACACTGTGTTCTACTGGTGAACTCTGCAACTGGGTTAAGTTAAGATAAGATTTCTAATTTGTTTTTTGAGCCATGATATCATCTTATCCTTCCTAAGGTTCACAATACCTGAAATTCTCTAGCTATCATGTTAATTTCATCATCTTTAGTCTATATTGGATACATATGTTGAAGATGGTTCTTATTTTACATACTGTCCTGTGAGGCCTATGCTGTATGGTTAAGATACCCTTGTAACTGGCCCATTTTTTTAATCAAACATGATATAGCTTTCAATTAATCTCTCTGCTGTCTCTCTCTGTCCCTGTCTCTCTCTGTGTGTCTCTGTGTGTCTCTGTCTATCCTTCCCTCTCTCTCTCTCTCTCTCTCTCTCTCTATATATATATATATATATATATATATATATATATATATATATATATATATACCACATACACTGAAAGGGTGATCTTTTGTGTTGATCCTTTTAAATAGGCTTATTTTATTCTGAAATATTATAGAGCTGTGATATCAGAAGCATATTTTAATAAAATTTTAAATCTGTGAATGAATAAATCTATAAATCTATGTAATTATAAAGACAAGTTTAATTCAATAATTCATGTGTTATATAGACATATATAAAATTCATGTACACAGTGATACTCTTCTACACACAGTCATAATTAGCCATCTTTCATTGTTACCTGTTTTTATCCTTTTTATGTTGTTAAGACAAAAGACATGAAAATGAGTACTTAACACAGGGAAAGGGTTTATTTAGCTCATTCTTGAGGTCTGAAAGCATGCCACTGGTACTTGTTTGATATCTTTTTGCTACAATACAACAGGGCTGAAGGTATCTTAGTGACAGTTTGGGTGAAAGTATATGCAAGTGGGAAAAGAGGTAATCAGGAGAGATGCCTCCATCCATAACAACAACCTGTTCACAAAGGCAGTAACCCACTCAGAAGCAAAGACATGAATTACTTCAATAATAGGTCAATCCAACCCATGATTCAGCTATGTGTTATCACCCAGGGTTCTGCCATCTCTCAGTGCTGTCACTATGAGGACTGAGCTTTGACCACATGAGCCTTGGAGAACAAGCTTCAACCAGATCCAAACCAGGTCACTGTCTTCATCATTGTTCTCCCTACTCCATCGTTTCCTTTACAATCTCTGGCAAACCTGTACTTCAGCATATATTCTAAAAATTTAGCATAAATTACTACTCAGTTTATCATGGGCTCTACCTGTCAACATTCTTCAACTTTTCAATGAAGATGTAAGTCTCCAATCAGCCTAACCTGCTTCCTAGTTTGCCATGATGATATAGTCAGCTATGTATTTGGCATACGTGTTATATATTATATATATACTATATATAAAATGTGTCAGAAAGTAATTATGTAATGATAAGTCAACATTCAGAAGTGTTTTAATTGATTAAATGAATATACACTGAGAGCATCAATTATGCCCCAGGCCCTGAAGCCTGAAAAAGTCTACATTCATTTCTCCTTATTTGAATTTTGAGCAAGCTTCTCTAGCCACACCAACACAGGCATTTTGAAAAGAACTGACACACCCCAGGTGTTTACATTGCCATAATTCATGTAATAGTCAAGTTAGATAGTCAAATTTTCTTTAATGATCTAGAACCATTTCTTTCTATATTAGAACAAAATATAACATCCTAAAACATAACTATTGCTTGTGTGGAATGTAGTCCTCCTCATGCTTTGTCTTATTTATTGTTTTAGAACAAGGTCAAATTCCCTAAAAATTCCTTTGTAAATAGCAATCACTGCCATATTTCCAAGTATGTCAAATTCCTAAGGTAATATGTGACTGAAATGTTATTTTTTTATTTTTATTGTATTTGCTATTCATTTCCTCTTATCTGCTCATCATTTTATAAATGATAGGTTAGGCTTCTAGTATTCCACATTTAATTTTGGTGTGTTCAATCAAAATCTTGATAGCCTGGCATCGCTTTTGATGTGATCATTGGAGAACATACCATTTTACTATTCCCATAAGAGAAAGGAGCTATGGAAGGAGGGTGTGATATTTATAGCTTAAAAATGACAGGGTTACAGGCGTAGAATCTGAACACATATTTCAGTGTAACTACTTTTTGATTACTTCCCTGAATAAGATGAGAATGGGTCATAAGATCAAAATCCATGATAACCTAAAGTTCTTTGTCTCTTGACATAAATCTTGCTATTTTAAGAAGTTCCTCAGAGGTAAAATAGTGAATTTTGACATAATGACTAGGTTGTGTTGCCAATGCAGTGTAGAATCTTGTCTTCAAGGCACAAAGCCTCATGGTCCTAAGGGACACAGAGTGTGCTCCTCAGCAAGTCCCAAGCAAACTCATAAGTACTACTTTAGGCAACATGGCTACACTTAGAGCTTTAACAGATTCTGTAATTCTCACAGACATTAAAATCTATTTACTATCCCTATGATATGTAGAAGAATATAATTTGTTGAAAAATAAATAATATTCAAATTATTTTTCTTGTCGATTTCCTTATGGCACCAAAAGGCACACAGGTCTGAGATCATCATAATTGAAGTTAGGTGGGCACAGGGCTCATATAATAGGGAGGATAAATATCAAATATAATATGTCTTCACTGCTAAGACAGAATTGGTTTCATCAAATCATGAAAAATTGGAAAGACAAAACTCAGGAAGAAACACTCGATCTAAATGTCACATTTGTATTTCCTTGCATTGTTGAAATCATCATATATAGAGACATTGCATTATTTTTCTTGATAAAAAAATTCAATATATTATCCTCATTTATTGAAAGCCAACTGAAGAAAATAAACCTAAAAGTAATATCTCTTTTTATAGCTATAATATAATTAACAGCTTTATAGTTTTTCATATTCAGGCTGATGTTTCTGAAATCTACAGGAAAAAATTTACATGTAACAAGAAAGTATTTTGAGTACCTGTGTATTCATCTGGAGCAGAAATAGTTTGAAGGTTTTTTATTAAAAAATCAGTGACTGTCTGTGGAATTATGCAAATTAGAAGGCTTTATTTTTACATTCTAAAATAGATCTTATTTTACTCATAGCTTCATTCTTACCACAAGAGCTTAAGACATAGGTGTTATCTTCACGATGAAGCCGTCTTACACTTGACCTTAGCCAAATGCTAAGAAACATTAGAGGATCTTTGGAAAAAATGATTGCAGACTGAGTTTTCTTCTTTATTCCCTCCATCCTTGCTCATCTCTTGACTCATTCTGTTGCCATCCTCTTCTACTTCATGTTTGCACTGAGATATATATTAGATTTAGCCATATTATAATATAATATTTAGAATCCTAAGTAAAGTATTTACAAGGGACCAAATGTACTCATTATCACCAAATAAATCTGCAAGCTAATAATAGCAACATTGTGCACCTTTAATCATAGAGGAGACAGGACTTCTCAGAGCCTCATCAATATATACTTGAGGGATCCGCTTTTACTGCTAATTTCTCTTAATCTGGAAATATTTTGATATTTTTAATTTATTGGAGAGGGAAAATTATACTATAAATTGAATTAATTACTTTCCCTCCCAAAATATTTGTGAATGAACTCTAAATTCCCATCTCAGTCTATCAAGGAGAGGTTTCCCTTTTTGCACTGAGCACTGGTGTTCAGAGGATCTGACAGGCACACAGAATACATGGTACAGCTGTGCCAATCTTTCTGCCATTATTTTGAGAAGTTGGCTATTTGCCCTATCTGACAGTTTGTGAACATGATGAATAATTTAGTATTCGAGCTGCTGCTGTTTTGGCCCAATTAACATGAATTACATATCCACTGTTATTCCAACGGATTGCAATATGGGGGAATCAGTGCCTCAGTATTTGCCCTTTATACTTTTTTTTTTTTTTTCTGAAATGGCTTGTAATGTAAAACGCTAAATAAAAGACAACAAATGTCGTTTTATATAATGACCCTGAAATCTCTGAGAAATTGAGGTTTCATTAAATTCTTGTTCACAGTTTAGATGTAGTATCTAATTTTAGAATTTTCTTGAAGTGTTTGTCCACTGGACATCCATCTACTTCAAGCACATACGAAATGTTTATGGGCATTGATGCTAAGCAAGAGCATCCCAAGACATTATCTATTTCAGCATGCATTTGTTAGTCTGACTAACACGACTCACAGACATGGCTGCTACAGCATTTCTCTTTATTCTCAGTGGAACACATTTTAGTTAGTTTTCTCTGGTGCTGTCTTAATCTAAACCAATTTTCAGTATAACTTCACATCGAGAAAAAGATCAGTCTTCGAAAAGTACTTTATAAATAGACTTACAATAGACTTCAGTATTGTATGCAGAGATACTGTCCTTGCTACTGTCATATCTATAAAAAGACTAAAGAGTAGAATGTTTTCTTACTGTTAGAAGAGTTATTTTGAGTAAAAAGTATGCAAAGGGGAAACATATAATGCATGTATATATGTATAAATGTATATATATGACTCTACAGTATTCCCTTGGCCATTACCTTTCCAGTGATACAATTGGACATACTGCAAATTCATTCTTTTAATAAATATGTCCAGATAACTCCTATGTATCAGATACAATTCTGTTTTCTAGAGATGAATATAAAACTCAAGAATGGCATCCCATTTGGTGGAGAAAAATCTCAGGTGATGCTAAGACAGTCTAATCTTTGATTCATATCCACAACATGAAAAGGCCAAGGAAATGCACTCTGTAGCTCTATGGTGGACAGAGTTTATAAAGCAACAGGGCAGGAATACTCCCCTTTTTATTCAAGTCCAAGGATGCAGCTCAGAGTTTCATATTCAAGGACCTCCTCCAAGGTGAGAGGAGAGAATGCACTGAGCATAATTCAGTTCATCCTTTCTGTAATGAAAGCTAATGTCTAGCCATTCCAATTTTCCAAACATAGGAAACTGTAATTAAAAAATGCATCTGAAAGGAAAATACTGGCAACCTCTTAGTCCTGGTTTCATTATGGGATTGAATTAGTACAAATACAGAATTCTAGATCTTTCTAATATTGGCACCATATTGTCTTACTATGCAGACCAATATAAAATCAGTGGAATAGTAATAATATAGAAAGTATATATAATATAAGCTTCATTTTAGTATATAAAATCATTGTAATTTCCATGCCTCGATTTTACCACTTGCAAAAGTGGAGATGTAGAACTCTTGAACTCTAGAATGCTGTGGTTGAGAATCTTAAGTTTTGATAAACTTAAGTGAATTTCATCACCTGATATATCATGGGTTCAGACTGTTTACTTGGAAACTATAGAGTAAAATTCAAAATCACAGAGAACCCATGACATGTATGTCTTTATATTATTCATAGTCTCTCCTTATAAGCAGATGATTTGGAAATAAAACCAAACAAGTTGGTATCATACCCAAACATGGGTAGGGAGGGCATCATGCTACCTGCCTAGGACAATGTCCCTTTTCAATGCTGTCAACTGAGAGGCAAGTTGCAGCTGCACTCTAAGAATGGCTGTTGCTTCTTTCTCTTGGTGTCCCTCTTCATGAACTACCAGTCTATGTATGTTTACTAGGCTAGATGTTTAAGAAGTCTCTTTCTTATGAAATATATTCAATTATTTGGTGGCAATTAAAATTAAAATTCTTTGTCACTCCAAAGATGTCTGATGATTTAACATCGAGTTCATAAGAGTCACTTTTATTTATCAAATTTTTACATTCTTGCTATTACTATTGTTCTTACCTCTTCATGCCAATGGTAGAATGTTGTTACCGACTGCATAATTATATTAATAACCGAGATAGTAAAATATCTGAGATTGAGAGTGAAGCTCTATTATCTCTATTGTCTTCAACTTTTATACAAGTAACTTCTTAACACTTTTATCAAACCATTGATATAGTCCAGACTTCAAGAATGGACATTAATGTATGCTTTTTATGTTAAATACAAAGAGAAATATTACACTTTGAAATTCATTATAGTGTTTAAGGACAAAGTACCAGGAGCCCAGATAATGGTCTTGATTTGGAGGCAAAGATTTGAAAGGTGTTGATTTGAGATCAGCCTTAAAAGGTAAAAAGGAGTTTATACAAGAAGAATATACTGGGATTTCCAACCCAGAAAAACAGGTTTTGTTAGTTCTTGTACTAACACTTTAAACTCTCCGTTACTTTGGCTATAATGTGCCATCCCTTTTTCATGTAAGCCTCTCTTGGCACCGCCCTTCAGAATTTCTGTTTAAGGAATATGAGGCATTGGCAGTTTCACATGCAAAAAATATGTATGAACAGTGAACATCAGAGGAGATACTTGAATTAGATTACAAAATGAAGTGCTTCTAAATGCAGTTAAATGTTCTGGAAAAAAAAATCACCAGTGATACTTGTGTTAATTGCTACCAGGATTAGAATTATATAATTAAGAATTAAGGAAAACATAGTAAGTAGAGATAGTATTTCAAGGTGAGGGGTTTTGGCATCCTTTTTCTTAAATTAAGTGTAGAGCTAAAGAAAAATAAAACTGATAAGAAAATCCAAATATAGAAGAGTTTGTATTTAATATAATTACATAGAGATAAACACTTCTTTGTCAACAGTACATTCTGAGACACATAGGAGGGGAGAGATAACATCAAAAATAGTAAGGAAAAAGAAATCAGACTCCAAGAAAATGTTTCATTGTTCACATGTTTTGTTACTGTTAATTTCGCTTTGTATTTGTAACAGGATTAATGACTGCTCAGGTATACACTATATACATGTACTTGGATACACATAACCAAGTATAATATTATAGAATGAGAAAAATAATAAAAGAAAAGAAAATAGGATATACAGTTGCCAGCTAGAAAAGAGACGTAGTTTCTACACACAAGGATTAGATTTCATTTTAAATTTCCCCACTGCCAAGGTTAAAAAGGAAATACATTTCCATTAACTGATAAAGTGGAGTATATCAGCTCTTCATTAGGAAAAATCTTTCCTGGCACTAAATTCTAGAAGAGGATTTATCATGTATACCATTATTTGAGATGTTGACTCCTCTAATGAATAGTGGATTTGCAGACACTCTGAGGCTATTCCTTACCGGATCATTTGTTATATCAACCTACATAAAAAGCTAAGGGCATAATATTACATTGTGATCAGAGAATCAATTTGTGTTTGGAGCCTTGGAGACACTTGGGAGGGTGGAATGGAGAAACAAATTCAATCATGTGGAAACAAAGAGAATTAATTGGTTCGATGCTGCCACAATGGATGTAAACCCTCGTGTGCTCCAGTATCACAAAGGGCACATCTTTCAAATTTCATCATGAAACTTAGAATAAAAAAACAATTTTTAATTCCCACCTGTCTTTGAGACTTGAGAAGACAGAAGGTTGAATAGCCAAAATCAGCTGACAAGGTAATTGCTTATGGTGTACTGTGTATATCCAAACTGAGGCTCTTTGGACCCTATTGCCAACACTGAGATCATTCTTTATACATGGATGATTTTCATCCTCCTGCTTCAAACCCTACAGGTACTACCAGCATCAGAACCTGTTCCCATCTTTACTGACTTCGTGTAATGGTTCTCCCTGGATTGCCCTGGCATTTCCTCCTCCACTCCTTACCTGATCGGTCTCCTTTTTTTGATTTTTGCTTTTCTCCTCTGCCTGGATTTTATTGTATTCCAGAGTTCTGTTCTTAGCGTACTTTCCCTCTCTATCTTAGCCCTCACTCCCACATATATTCCTATTTTTGCCTCTGGCAATTTAGCTTTAAACTAATGTGTTCAACTGCCTGAGTGTACCTAAAATACTCGTTGGTACTCTGTCCTAAACCAACAAGTTCAGGATTGCACTCCGTTTGCTGTCCCAGGCATACCTGCTCATGTTCGGGTCTTAATGACTAAGTGGCTCTACCCATCTTGCCATAATCATGGGTAAAACTGTTAGAAAAAATCTTACTTTTCACATATCCATCCTTAGCCTTAACATCACTTCCCCAAGACTAGCAAATTTTGGCTCCTTATGTATCCTGGATTTGTCTTATCTCTTCTCTTAGTATGCCACTGCCATGATTGGGAGCCTAGATTCCTCTTTGTATAGATCATTAAAATAAGCTTCCTTGACTGCCTCGCTTCCCAGTCGTATTCCAATGAATGCATCTTCCTCTGAAATAGGACTCCTTTTCTACAAGGCAGATCTTTTATGATGGTCTCCTCCTTTCCATCCTCTGTGGCACTTCATCACCCACATCAAGATTACAAGCGTGACTGTAGAGACGCCTTTTGATTTGGACCCTGCTGATTTCTCCTTTCTCTCTTTGCAATTTACATCCTTTTACTGACGAAATTGCTCCCATTTCCTGCACTCACACATGCTCTCTTATTTTGTGGCTTTGTGCATTGGCTGAAGTCCTGGTGTGACCGCCTCCTCTTTCTTCAGCTGCTCTTACTCATCATTTGAGAACAACTTAAGCAACAGCTTTGTCTCCCACAGAAAGCCCCTTGTAAAACCTCACTTGAGCCAAATGAATATTGGCTGAGATACCTGAACAAGGAATGCATATTTTCTATCTGAACAAGGAATGCATATTTTACATATTTTTAGTATATTTTATTAATTTAGGTTCCCTGCAGAGCAGGAATACAAGCTTGTTAAAATATTTTCCCCAGATTAACTAGTTGAGTGTATAAAAATGATCTCCATGTTTAAATGCATGTTTAAATATTTGCTAAAGTAAGTTACTTTTCCCAATATTATCTTTACCAATGTATATCTTAATAAAGTAAAATGAGAATACAAAAATATGAATGGTAAATGTTGTACAAACACCTTTAAAACTTTTGCACCATAGGAGTTAAAGTTAACGTCAAAATCATAGAATTTATGTTTATCCTAAATTATTACTATATATTCTAGTTCAGAATGTATGTTATAAATGTTTTGTTTAATGAGTTAATACTTTGATATTAAAGGTAACAAACATGCCAGGTAGTAGTGGCACATGACTTTAATTCCAGCACAGGCAGGGGAATCTCTGAGATAGAGGCCACCCTGGCCTATAGAATGGGTTCCAGGACAGCTAGGGCTTCCCAGAGAAACTCTGTCTTGAAAAACAAACAAACAAACAGATATGATAACATAAATTATAAAATATTTTTAATGAAAGTATCTTAAAAATAACATGTATATCTATCTCCAAACTTAAATTTTAACTCATATGGATGAGTTTGAGTCATTAGATTTCAGTCTTAAGCAAAACAATTAACTATTTCAAAAAATGAGTTAAAATTTTACACTATAGCAAGTAAATATATTAGGACACAGTATTGTCAAAATTAGAAGGAAATGGGGATTCAGTTTATTTGGTCCAATTAATTTATCTGTAGAGCATGTTGAGGCCCTGAGAAATCTACTAGGCAGCACCATAACTGATTAATGCCAAAACTGGATGCAGTGTTCACATTGGGCTCCCCTCAACATAACGTCATTAAACAAAAGCCTGCAAACATACCAATGCGTACCAACACATACATTTCATGTTATGGAATAATTAAATAAATTCTTCTGCTGTAACTTGTACTTGACATAAGGGAGAGTAGATGGCTCATTTCCCAAACCAGTTAAATCACTAAGAAGTTGCCTTAGAATATTCTTTCCTGTCTTTCTATTTTAATTCAAATTCCATCAAGGAATTTTTACCAAAATGAAAAATAAGAAAAGTAATTGCATTGTTAGGAAATATGTAGTTAAATATGTGGAAGGAAAAGGTAATATTAGAATGAAAATACTATTTATTATTTACATAAAACTAGTTCTCTTGGTAGTTAAATTTAAATCACTGTATAAATAGACTAATAACCCCTTACCTACAAAAGCTACATAGTTGTTAGATGTTTAATGTCATTTTCCTATGTATTATAAATATGTGGTACTCAATTTTGTAACAAAACTTAGTTGACTGTGTTTACATTTACCAGAATGTATAATGAAGTAATAAATGTAAAGAAATGATCCACCTTCTTATTTGACAAATTACTCTGATTTCTGACTTCGGGAAAAAAGTGATAAAGGTCATTTTAAAAAATAAAATTAGGAGAACAGAGAAACTTCAGGGAGATTTCTTGTTATTTTATTGTAAATACGAGTAAATGTAAACACGGTCAACTAAGTTTTATTACAAAAAAATGGCCAAGGCCCAGTGCCCCACTGACACTTCAGATGCCAAAAATCCCAGAAGAATTTGTATCATTTGAGATAGTAGAGAAATATTTTATGACATATGACTAGAAAATGTCTTAGTTTAACTAAACACTTAAAATGCAGGGAAAATATATTTTAAAGTTTATACCTTGGTATTACGAGAAGGTTTCTGTGTGCTTCTAACAGGTAAGATTATGTTGTTTCTCCCTTGAAATGAAATCCCTGGGTGGTTGGTAGTGACCTCGCTCATCTCAGAATTCATACAACTTTAGCATAGCACCTGCTATAAAAGCTAAATAATTATTTTTAAATTACATTAAGGGTACACATGTATATATTCATATAATATTTGGACAACTCTGTAAGTATATACATGTACATGGAAATTATGCTGGTTTAAGTGACAACTGACGCTCAAAGTTTCAGATGTGAAGATTTGGTTTCCACTTGGTGTCTATTGGAGGGGGGGGGGCTTAAGAGGAGCACCCTTGCTGGAGGATGGAGGAGCATCCTGATTGGAGGGAAGAGCACACTTGCTGGAGGAAATACATCACTAGGTCCTGCCTCTGACACTTTAAGGCCCTGGGCCACTTTTGATTTGCTGTCTCTTTTTTCCATTTTAGTTTGAAGATGCAATCTCTCTGCTTGCTCTAGCCACTGTATCTGTCTAGTACCATACCTGCCTGGAATGATGGGATTCTATCTCTCTGGACCCATAGCCCAAATGAACTCTCCTTCCTATCAGCTGCCTTGGTCATTACATCTAATGACAGCAACAGAGAAGCAAGCAGACTCAGACATATGTGTTTATATAAATATGCATACATGTGTGTACATGCTTGCTCATATACACACATGTAACTCTCTCTATGTATTTATGTGTCTATTTATAAATATATAATAGTATGAGAAGGAAAACACATAACCTTATTCTCCTCACCAGATCATTGTTTTAAGGTCCTCTATTTGTATACACTCTCAGTCTTTTCTAGTAACAGCAGCAATTGCACAGTAGTTGTAAGGAAACCTAGCTCTTGTACCAACACACCCACTGACCTCTTGGGAAAAGGGAGACACATTTTTCCTACATCTACTTAAACAAGAAGAGCCCTTACCTCTTAAACTGTGCAACACCTGACTTTCACCTTGAGAGAACTGTGCAGAATGAAACTCAGTTCTATCAGACCTATATGCAATGAAATTATATTAAAGGGCATTTCATCGACCTACTGTATACTTTTCTGAACATCGCAAACTAAGACTTCTTTAGTTTAACCATGTTAGCAAATAAATTTTTTATCCTTTCTATAAAACTAAATAATGATCCATTGTCTGAATGTTGTAAATTGAATTCCCGATCAATCCCAATGAGTTATGGAACTTACTGAATACTTTGAACAAAGTTTTGATGGAAAGATAGGACTCTGAAACACTCAGAAGTTATTTTCCTTCCTGTTTTGGCTGTTCATCTGAATATAACAATTTGACAGTCAGCTTTATTTCTTGCTGCTAATCCAACATTGCACAGGAACAAAACAAGAGTTGTAAGGGCAACCATGTAAATGTTTCGAGTCCCACTGTGTGAAAGGGATTGTACAATGGAATCACAGGGAGCAGATTATGAGTCTCACCACTGAAGAGTTGTAATTAAAACTGTGATATTAAATAAAACAACTCTGAAATCCGACTTTACTGGCACAGTGAGTACCTCCACGCATGCCCAAAGCCTGGTCTATTTGTACAGAGGTTTAGCTTACTGTGCAGGATCAGGTCTGGGATGCCCCCAGTTCTGCCAAACTGTGAAAAGGGAACTACATAAAAAGAGAGGGATAGGGCTGGTAAGATGGCTCAGTGGGTAAGAGCACCCAACTGCTCTTCCGAA
>NC_034591.1:8336336-8376571 GCF_900095145.1 Mus pahari
AAAAAAAAAAAAAGGGAGGGATGGCTTAATTGGTGCTAAATATCCCTAATGAATGACATATTTACTATGTTTTACATATATCTTACTGTTTCATTTGATTGTCCCCAGCAACTCCTTTGTACATGTGAACAGGAAAGACCTGTAGAATGTATTTCAAACTCATTTAAGAAAGTGAAAAGTAAAAACTCAACAGCAATCAGAGAAAAAACATTAGTGTAAATAAAAAGCCGTCTTAGCTTCTACTGTATATACTAAGCCTTTTAAAACTCACCAAGTGAAAGGTTAGATTATTTTACTTTCTTTCCTAATACTTTAACAGTGTACATTTATCATGGTGATAGTAACATTCAAATAAATCAGATTGGGAAGAGTGCCATAGTGTCAATCATGTAGTATTTGTGAAAGCTTTCTGAAATTGCACGGGGCAGAGGAAACATGATCTTGCTTCTGGGGTGGCAAACAGCCCACCACCGTTAGATAGCTGAAGCGCCATGCCCTGCATCCTGTTAAATGTAACTCAATCAGCTCCACGTCGGCAGAAGGGTTTTTATTTTCATCCTGACATGCCAGTCCAAAAGCATACTAAAGCTTTTGCTTGTGCAAAGCTTCAACATGATTATTCCTATAAAATAATTAGTGACATTTGAGCCCCTTTCTGATAGACTCCATTTAGAGAGAGGTGAAGCCAGTTTTCTCATTTACTGAATTCACATTTGAAACACTGTATTTTTAAAAAGGGCCAATGGGGTGAATTTGAAAACTCCATGATTTTTTCTAAACTATATTTGATTCTGTTACCAAGTGCCAGTATTTTTAGAAAGCCTTGCTACGAACTGTTCTTAGGCATAAAAATTACAATTTTATTCAGAAGGCAACAACACGCCCATACATTGTGCTATTTTTTAGGAAGTATGATAATTAAAACATTAATGAAAAATAAAAAATCAACATGTACTACTTTATGAATCACAATATCCATATCACTGGTCCTATGACTGAAAGTGACATTTTGTGATACATGGATAGTATGATGTTAAACATTGCCTTATAAATCTGTCCCATGCATTGACACAGAACACTGAAGAAAACCTAGAAGAGCTCCTGTTGAAGCTATTACAGCACAAATTCCACCAGGATGGAAAATTAACTTATTTACCAGCCAATCAGTATTCCCTGGAGTTCTGAAAGCAGCATGAAACAAAACATGCTGAACAGTTAAGCAGTAAAGAGAGCTATTGACCTGTGAGATGTAATGACATCAAATATAAATAGTAGCAGGAGATATCCCCTTAATAATTGTACAGGTGTTTCACCCATTGACCCTAACTTTTCTGTTTCCTAAAGTTAAGTATGGCACTTATCTGGGAAAATAATTTCCCCTGAAACATAAATAATATTAGCTCACGAGGCTTGTAACTTAGATTATAAAGACCCACTCACACATTGAGGATTTAGTCAGTACTAGTAATAGGTCTTCAGGTAGTGTAAGGCTTGACCTAGCAAAAGAGACACCATCCTCTTCTTGACTGTGCAAGCTGTGAAAGGGGAAGTATCTCATGCTCAAGTCTGGCCACGTGAGTCACCAGCAATTTGTTAAGTGGTGAAATGTTATTCTTCATCAAACTGCAGCTGCTTGCAGTTGCAAGGCTAATTAACAAAGGCAACCTCATGCTTGCTGGTCTAGGTCATGGTTTTTGCGTTCATGTACCCTTCTGTCCTCTTCACATTATAATTTATGTCATCTTATCCTTTACAGGCAAATACACTGTACATGATATGCAAATTCCTTTGCATTTAATACTCTAAAATACAACAAGCAAAGAACACGTTTTAAGACCATAAAATTAATAGTAGCCAAGATCTTTCCTCATTTCAATAAACTCTCTGGTACCTACTGCAGTAATTCTTAAGAACTGTTCTATTAAAGGCCATTTTTAGACCTATGCTTTTTCTTCCCAATCTCTATATTAACCCCTTGCCCCCATGTTCAGTTCTGATACATGAATGTTGTCTGGCCACAGGATATGACTCCAGTCAGACTGTACCTTGTCTGCAGGAGAAAACTCTGTAGTAATGCTGGCTTCATGGTTGTACTGATATTTGGTTGTGGGATGGTAAACCATGACAGGAAGCTTGGTAAGGTAGAGCAGGTATGAGACCTGGAGACTTGGTGGGTACACATCTGACACTTAGGCGGCTCCCCCACTTCCTGGCACATGCCTGGAATGGGACATGCACCACACTCCCTACATAAGGAAACGTGACCATGTAGGCCCAGAACAGAGTCCTCTGTGCTAAGGAGGTACCTAGAGGCACTGAGGGCTTAGCCAATAAGCTTCCTTTCCCAGATACTCCTTCCTGCAAAAGGTATTTAATCTCCAGTCCACCCTGAGAAGTTGATATGGTATGTTTCCATTTTCCATGATGAATAGTCAATAAACAGTTTAGACTTGTGGATTGTCTCTTTCATCAAGTTCCATAGTGGGGAATCATAGACACAACCTTCAACTATCTAGCCATACTTTCATTCTCCTGTAGAAGACCTCTCTACGATTCTAGTCACGACTGCCACCAAGCTAAGGACAATCACCACTGAGCTAACTAAACTAGAGCTTTCCATTTCCCCCAGCCCTGGGCTAGATGCTGTCATCAGCCCTAGGTCCAGACTCTGTTTTTAACTTCTCTGCAACTCCCAGCAATGCCTAGATGACCAAGAATCTGAGAACCACCATAGGGACCACCCTACCCTTCATTCGTAACTTCACTGTGCAGTTCTCCAGTGGCTACTGGGGGACCCAGAAGTTATAGAACACTAACTTCGGCTTTCTCATAACTCAGACTGTGCTTTCACACCCCTGTAGTTGTGTCTCTGGGCTCCCTGAAGTCCAGCATCTGCCTAAGAAATGGGCTACCATTTTTAGCTTAGCCCGTTCAGTTTTACACATATTTCTCTATGTTTTATTTTTCATTGGGGATTGAAATAGGTTTCATGGCATCATTGAATTTACAGTGGTTAATGTAAAAGTCAATGTGATGTTACAAAAATAACAGGTTCCCTAAACAACCTCATTTAATTATTGACAAAGTTGACTGCATTGAGTATGTGCCTTATAATATTCCGAAGCATGATACACTGTAGAATGATTTTTTTTTTTAAATGTTGCTAATTGGGCTGGAGAGATGACTCAGTGGTTAAAAGCACTGCTTTTCCACAAGTTCTGAGTTCTATTCACAGCAACCACATGGTGGCACACAATCATCTATAATGATTTCTGATGCCCTCTTCTGGCATACAGGTACACATGCAGATAGAACACTCAGATACATAAAAACATAAATAAGTTTTAAAAATGTTACTAATTACTATGATACGCTATGGGATTACAAAAATATAGCTAATTATTATGTGCCTTATCTCAAAGTTATTATTATTGTGGTAAGAACATTTTATATACATTATCTGAACACTTTTTAAAATCCAGTGTATTAATAACTGTAGTCACCATTTGGTACAAAGCTATCAAATAAGTCAAATGTCTTACCTGTAGAAATTTAAGCAATCAGAATTATGCCCATTACTTCAATGGGTAAAGAGTGAGAGACTTTGGGACACTTGGTCCTAAAATAAGGTGTCTTCATCAGAACAATTCCGTCAGGACTTGGGGAGCTATGCAAAAGGAAGAGAAAGTGGAAATCTTGTAAGAGCCAGAGGGAATGGATGACACCAAGGACACTGTCTTCTAGGACTGACTCATATGAACTCTAACACACCGTAGCAGCATTCACAGGGCCTACACATGTCAAGTTCTACAGAGTCCTAGTACCGAGAGGAGGAAGTGCCCCACCCCTAACACAAAAGCTTCCAAAGGAAAAATCCGTCTTCTCCTAGAGCTTCACTATGGCAGGTTGCATGCCCAGCAGTACACGGTCAACACAAAATGGTACTTTGATGATTTTTTTTTTTTCTTTTTGAGAACGTTTATTCTTATCAGTCTTTTGCTTGTATATTATAGTTTCTGATTTTGCGAGTTTCTTTTCGGCATGTGTGTGGGTGGGTGTGCATATGCGTATGTGAGTGTGTTTCTCAGGCTTTTACTTTGATCTTAATGTTTCTTTCTTTGTTTTCTATTTTGTTTGTTTTCTAAAAATCTAGAAGAAGGAGGCCCGGAGTTGGATGGGTGAGCAGGTAGAGAGTATCAGAGGAACTGGGAAGGCCTAAATCTGATTGAAATATATAATATGAAAAAAATGTTTATTAAAAGAGAAAAAAATTCTCACCATTTAAAGTTAGTTGTAAGTACATAGGTAAACTAATATTTTCCTCCTGCCAATCTGCATGGAATGTTAGTTTACTAGCAAAGCTTTAGTGGAGATAATATAATTTAAAAATGCGTGGGAAAACAGGTAGGTATTGTAGACATTTTGTGTCAAAGGAGAATTATAAATTCAGTCAGAAATTATTAAGTCCCCCTGATATGGCGGCCTCTTGTGAGGCTATGCCACAGCCTGGCAAACACCGAAGTGGATGCTCACAGTCAGCTATTGGATGGAACACAGGGCCCCCAATGGAGGAGTTAGAGAAAGTACCCAAGGAGCTGAAGGGGGATGCAGCCCTGTAGGTGGAACAACAATATGAACTAACCAGTACCCCCTGAGCTCNTGTCTCTAGCTGCATATGTAGCAGAAGATGGCCTAATCNGCCATCANTGGGAANAGAGGCCCCTTGGTCTTGCAAACTTTNTNTGACCCAGCACAGGGGAAGGCCAGGGCCAAGTAGTGGGAGTGGGTGGGTAGGGGAGCAGGGGCGGGGGGTATAGGGAACTTCAGGGATAGCATTTGAAATGTAAATAAAGATAATAATAATAATAATAATGAAAAAAAGAAATTGTTAAGTCCGTAAGTCTCTTAAGTCATGTGTAAATATTATGCAAAACAATCAAGTAAACTATAGTTGTTTCACCGAGGTCCTCAACTCACATCTTTCCAAGTAGGATCTGTCACTTAAGGAGATAAACAGCTATAGACTGAATGCTGTTCCTCTCTGATTCAGCAGGGGAAGAAAATGAAGTCATGTCAATCGATTTCCAGGGTTTAATATTATGGATATACACTAAAGAAAATGGGAAATTGAATTCTTTTCACAAATTCTTGTGAATAAAAAAAATGCCACTGTTAGCTAATAATCAAGGCATTTTCTAATGTCTCCTATAAACTGGCAGCTGCTGCTATAGCCAAGGCTACAGGAACATGGGTTATGACTGCCCCATAGCACAAAGGGGTGGAGGGGCTGGCCTGTGCCAGCTCAGATGGTGTTTTATATTGGAGGCAATATGCAATATTATAGACAGTAAAGGATAGGCATAGCCTTTCCTTTTTACCTATTGCAATTTGGGTAATTCTCTGATGCTGGAAAATCTTGGAATCACTGTCACAAAACAGTTGGTTTTGCCAAACTCTCCTTCCTTTGGAGGTTTGAATTTTCTTAGGAGTTTCTGATCCCTATCATTCTCAATCTCAAACTAAGGAGAAGCATTTTAATTCACCCAGTCCCTGCATACACAGAGTAGCAGACGAGAACATCAGAGGTGTAACATTCTGTGCAGACATTAACAGGGGGACTCTGCATCTCCTTTGCATGAGTCAAATGGAAGTAATTCTTTGTGCAATGTTGCCAGCTTCTACACTTTGTATATTTAGTGTAGATCTAGTTATTTATTTATTCAGTGAGCATGTGTGTAATGTGCCTCTTGGAAGCAGAATGCGAATAACTTCATATCCTGAAACTCTCGGGGCCAACCTGCTCTTGTCATTTACATTCTGCATATGCTGCCTCTTTTCCAGCTCACTGCTGAGCCTCTGCTAATCACTATTAACAATAATGGGATTTGTGTCTCACTTAAAATTTTTCCTGTTCCCTTTCCATTGAGGTGGAGACTGTCTCTAAAACCCACCACCAACAGGTATTTGCAGTGGCTGGTTGATTAGGGAAACTCATTTAGGAGATGATCTAGCAAAGAAGCCAGGATGGGGTTGGGTGTGGGGAGATGGGGTGGGTTGGGGGCAGGGTTGTGACAAGCTCCAGCACAGATCGAAATGGTTAAAAGATGTGCCATTTTAAAACATTTCTGAAATGCTAAGATATGACAGAGTGCTATGATAAAATAAAAGAGACAGTGGAAATAAAAACAGGTTTCCTAAAATTTAAAACAGAGACCAATCAATCAAAACATCTTCCTAAGACTAGGTTTAGACATTTTGGGCAATTTAGACACAAGCAGTAACTTCAGCTTATTTTTCTAGCCACTTCTTCCTTCCCCATTCCAACATATTAACTAAGGTAACAAAGGCCACCTTCTAGTCCCACTTAACAAACTCTCAAGGAGAGAGATGGCCACCAGTGCACATTTTCCCTGTGATTTTTGACAGCTTAAATTATCTGTTTTTTTTTTTTTTTTTTTCTTATGATATACAGTAACAATATAAGTCTTTGGTCAGTTTCTCATCCCATTCTGCATTGATTTAATATTTATTACTACAGTTCATTTGCAAAATGAGCATATTTTCATTCTTTTGCATGTTCAGTACAGAGCTGAGACAAGCTTATTTTACCACATCTGTATTCCCAGGGCATTAGGGGGAAGGGAGGAGCTAATGCCTCTGCAGAGGCAGAATTCCCTTTGCATTTTACCAATTCCTTGTCTCAACTCATGCTTCTACAGCATATTGCTTATGCTAAAAGCATTCATAAGGGTCAGATTATGCAAAGTGTAACTTAATTTCTGAGACATTGCTTTTAACCTGCCACCCTTGGGTTCCCATCCCTCACTACAGTAATCCTTATGTAATGAGCATTTTTGAACAGAACATGCAATACATCAAATATTTAGTTTGGAAAGCATCTCAATTAGTAGGATATTTTCTGATCTCTAAAGCGTTTTTTTTTTCACTTACATAAATTATCTTTAGGGAAAAAAGTTCAAATTCCTAGTTCCAGAAAAAAAATATTAAAAACGAATTTCAACATGGTAATGGGGAGGGTTAGCTTTAACTACAGAATTTTCCACAATGTTGATGACCATAAGATTCTCAATGACTAATGGAGCAATCTCTTGAAAAACAAAATAACAGAAAATAACAGATGCTATTCATATATATATATATATATATATATATATATATATATATATATATACATATAAAACCAAAACATCTCGATAAAAGAAGTAAAACTTGTTTGGTTGATGTTTTAGTCTTGTTAGAAAATCTGATTAATTAAATTTTGAGAATTCCCTAGTTAAGTAATTTCCCTTAAAGAAGTCACTAATTTCTAATAGTAATCACATTTGGGAGGAAATGCTGTAATCACAATGCAATGAGACTCTGAAATGAAATGAGTACATTTGTTCCATCAAGTCCACCCTAAGTAGATTTACACACTAAATCATTGAATGCACTCAAAACAAGCTCAGTCTTCCATTCTTTCATTAACAAATGCAACACATGTCTTTACTCAGGAAAATGCAGGATACCTATACCCTAGGAAAGTAAGTGGTTTGCGAGTATGTGTGTGTGTGTGTGTGTGTGTGTTGTCTGAGTGTTGTATGAATGAGTGTTGTGTATGTTTGTGTGTGTATGTGTGTTATGTTGTGTGTGTGTGTGTGTGTGTGTGTGTGTGTGTGTGTGTGTGTGTGTGTCTGAGACTCTGTGTAATTTGTGAGGAGGGAGTTTGAGTGGGTGTTGGTACACCTGTTGGTGGAAGTGCCTGGTGGTGGCCAAAGCTGACAGTATGCTCTGTTTGTCCCATATACACCTTAGTTTTGGAAAAGAGGATCCCTCCCTGAGTCTAGACCTCACTGACTGACCAGACTGCCTGGCTAGTGAGCTCCAGGGTATCCACCTTTGCAACAGTTACAGATACAGCCACCATGATGTGCTAAGGATTTAACTCAAGTCACAGCAGGCAATTTACTGACTTAATCAAGGCCCCAGTCTTAAAATTGGTTGTAAATAACAGGATTTTGCCATTTCTAATTATTTTCTAATAACAAAATATAAGTGGGCCCTTCAAAATAAGCACATTAATTTTACCTAAGAAACAAACATCTCCCCCCAAAACAAATATTTTAACAAGTAACTTCTGAAACTACCTCAATCTTTATTGGAAAAAAATTAATAAGAGTTGAGTTACCTAATTTGTAAAGTTGGAAATACTGTTTCTCTGGAAAATCAAGTACAATGCCCAGTAAATTCTTCATAAGCTATCTCAGTATGAAATGGGGTTGAGGCTAAAAGCTACTGAGTTCTTTGTCAAAATAAGCCCAGGGATGCCATTCTAGGAAGCCTGTGATCACCCACCAGTGGCAGCACTTACATTTGAAAACTTGAAGTGTTAGAAGTATCAGGAACTCAGTTGCTAATAGACTTCATTGTGGTACAAGACAGGCTGTGGAGTGGAGTGCAGTTGAAAATAAAATGCTTTTGTGTGAAACAGTATTTTCCTATACTTTAAGAGTCAGTATTAAAAGATCAATATGCTACTTCTGACTCTTAGCTGCAGTAGTAAATACAGAAAACTCAGGGTTCAATCAGGCCAGGCCTTAGGCCACAGGTTCTTTGAGTGAATGGTAACAGTTGGGGGAGTGGATCAAAATCCACATTGTTTGTCACCCCTGCAACTAAGTCCTCTGTTTTTACAAACTGTTGAGCAGGTCCTCTCCTGCCTTGCTTCTACTTCAGCTAAGAAAAGGGACTAACACTTAATTCCCCCCTCCCCCTCCCCTCTCTCTCTCCCCCCTCCCCTCTGTGTGTGTGTGTGTGTGTGTGTGTGTGTGTGTGTGTGTGTAAAATTGTAAAGTTAGGAAACAACTTTAATTAACTTTGCTAAAGTCAGCAATGCGGTAACAGTGGTGTCTAAGGTCAAAGGCCTTTATGTTGTCCAAAATTATTGCATCAAAGTTATAAGAATAGGAATGTTTGTAAATATGAGCTTATTTGTATATATAATTCTGGATATTAACTTTAGAATAAATTATTCATTCTATACAATTCACTATTGTTCTCCTGTTTTATTGTTCAAAATTTAAGATGAAATGTCCTTCCTATAGATTCAATCTGAGCTTTTCCCATTGAAATTTACTATTATTTCTTGAGGAGCATATGAAAATTTCTAAGATTAGACTTTTAACAGGGAAAATAGATACACATTATTTTATCCTGTTCTGTGTTGAAAAAAATAAAAAATAAACTTACTCCCCTGCTTCACACAGGAAACATGTTAGAGATATCTTAATTTTTAATACAGTTAAAAATAAATAGGAAGGTGACATGCTTTAAAGTAATAATGGTGGTGTTTAGTTGTGATAATTCACTATTGGAATTCTCTAGATAATCCCAAACGGGGCCTGAATTCCTTTGCAGGATGAGAGTCTATAAAGGAAGGCAAGCAAGCCTCTTGTCTTTTGTAGTCTTAATCCTTTGCCTAAAGCCTGAGAAGTGCTCAGGATAACAAGGGTGGAATCGGTAAAATCAACATGATTTTGGAGTTTATATTCTTAACAGTCCTAACTGATCAATAGGCTTTCAGGAACTGACAAATATAATAAGATCTGCTTGACAAATCAATCTAGTGTGGCGGGGTCTGTCTTCCCCTCCCCCTCCTCCCTTAACTCCCCCTCCTCCATCTACATTCACACAGAGGTCAGGGGGAAGAGCGCTGTTGATATACAGACAGTAGGAAAGTTATCGTGGCATGGTTAGATAACTTTTATGAGTACTTTCAAAAAGTGTTTGTGTTTTTGATTGTGAGAGGAGTCCTGTCTTTTCTGCCAAGAAAAGTTCAGATCATCAAACAGGAATTGTCTTCCGGATTTAAAGTGTTTAGAGGAGGTGGTACAAAACAGAATACAGAGAAGATTCCAGGAAATGTAGAGGGTGTTCTCTTATAGCTTTTATACAACTCTTACCCAAATCCCATAATACCACTAGATGTCAGGGATCTTGAAAGAAACGTAAAAGAGGAAATTTAGACCCCACAGACAGCATGCCTATATGGCAGAGAATTAATGAGGTCCAACTCGCTTCCGAATACATGATTGTGCCCCACAGAGAACTGAGTCACCCCTCACCAGTTCATGAGAACATAAGAACACCCTTTTCTTTTAATTCTGGTCCTTGACACTCAGCAGGGACTTTTGTGAACTTTGTCATCTTCCTCTGCCCTTGAAGCCAGCACAAGGGAAGTGGATCTAATTAAGAAGAGGTGGTGCGTTGCAGAGTCAGCCACTGCCTTTCAGAAGCTGCAAAACCACCACTGGCACTTTTAAATTTGGAGTATCCTTTCGCGAATCCCCTGTTGTAATTTATAATTCTCAGTGGACCTATATTTGTCTTGAACTGATCGTTTATATGGGCTTTCCAAGGAATTTCTTCACTACACTTGTTGTAGAGCTGGAGAAGGGGGTGGCTGAACCCAGGGGGGGGGTTGCGTGGAGGCGGGAATAATCTCTAAGGGGGCTTTAAAACCTTCCGTGGTTAAAGTTACACTGATGCGAGAATACACACACACACACACACACACACACACACACACACACGCACTGCACAAGTTCAGTAAGGCAGTATAATGAGCATGGACTGTAAATTCTGTAGGTAGCCAAATTCAATTAAAAAAAAAAATCACAATTGCTCCCCCAAAATGGCTATAAAACAACGCTTGCCTCGGGAGGTAAATTTATAGCCCCATGCCTCTCCCAGGCACGCCGGAGGGTTCTGCTCCCGGCTCTAATCTCTGCGAGATGTTTTTTGCATGTGTTGTGTGACAAGAGAGAAGGGGAGTGGGTTGAGCTCGCTCCTCTCCCATTGTCAGCGCGTCTAGTGAGTGTTGGGAAAACCTGTCCGCGGGATCCTGTGTCATCTCTCCCTGCTTGTGCACGGGAAAAGTCCGCGCTGCTCACGGCTGCACGCTCCCCCTCTCTCTCTTTCTCTGTTTCCCTTTCATTCTGCTTCCTCGGAGCCGAATGAGCAGGGAGAGGGAGTAGGATATCAGTGGAGCGGAGATAAAAGGAACTGCTTCTTAAGCGCCACTGCCGCAGCCCTTGTTAATTTTTTTTTTTTTTCTTCTTTCCACACAACAGTTGTGCCTCATTATCCGGTGCCTGGCTCGGTTTTTCTTTTCTTTCTTTTTCTTTTCCTTTTCTTCTTCTTCTTTTTTTTTTTCTTTTTTTTTTTTCTTTTTTGAGGGTTTGAAGTTTCTGTGATTCCGTGACTGTTACAGAAGAGACGTTAGTGTTGCCATGAGGTCTTGATTGTCTGCATTTATGAATGAAACTGACCTAAATCACCTGTTACCTCCAGTTTCCAGATTGTTTGAACTTCTCTGGCCGTACAATACAGGAAGGAAGGCTGCAGCAGCTCAGAGACCTCCAGCGTCTGCAGCATGGGCTGGTTCCCTGGGATTGCCTGTCTTTTCTGGGGTGTATTACTTACAGCCAGAGCAAACTATGCAAACGGAAAGAACAATGTGCCAAGACTGAAATTATCGTACAAAGGTAAAGCTTCCCTTTTATTTTATCTGGCTATCTTTGTAATGCCTCCTTCTTTCTTTCCTTGAACTCTCAACGCTAACCATCAAAGCTTTAGTTTAACCTGAGAAACCTGTGTCATTTGGTGAAAATTTCCGTGGAAATTTAAACACTTTCCCTTAAACAACAAAAAAAGCATGTCTTCTGTTTGATATGTGACAACTTAAATGCAAACAAAGAACATTTAATCACAGTGAGCTAGCTGTGTGCTTGCTCCGTGCATGCTGATCTGGGTACCTTCTGATCATTCTTATGTGCTGTTTATTCTTCTTACTTTACTTCTATTAAAATATTTTTTAAATGACTGACTACTCATGCAAAAGAATGCCTTCTTTATAGAAATTCATGCCTCACCTATCATAACCATTACAACGAACAGTACCTCCTTAGTTGTAGGCACTAAATGGTTAATCGTCATCATGAATATTCAGTTTGTTCAAATCTGACACTCAGATGCTTAACATAAGCAGTAGATCATGGTTTGCCAAGAGAATATAAACTGGGGAGAACAGGCTAGTTTTTCCACACTGTGTTATGATGGCGAAAAGACTGTGTTTCCCTAATTGGTGTAAAACTAGCCTTTGAAATAAAATGTTATTTAATTCCATATGTAGTTAAGTGAGAGAGAATTCAAAGGTTGATGTTCTCTAGTGACACAGCTAGTTACATGAACTTCTTTTTAAGTGTAAATTTATAAAAGAGAACCCTGTGAGGTCATATGATACTTTCTGTTACAGATTCCTGTGTGTGTGTGTGTGTGTGTGTGTGTGTGTGTGTGTGTGTGTTTTCAGATGACAATTTTAAAGAAAATATTTGTTCTATATTTGTTTGGATAAATTTCAAAGACTGATGGGTAAAGTAATGGTAAAACAATTCCTGAAGTGTGTGTGTGTGTGTGTGTGTGTGTGTGTGTGTGTGTGTGTATACAAAACTTTTAGTTTCAGAGGGTATTTCTCTAACTCAAGTCTTATTAAATGGAGTTTAAGATTAAATCATTATAACTCTTATAGCTTAACTCCCCAAGGTGCTGATTTCCTATGATTCTCAGGTTTCTTGGATGGGGGTGGGGCACTGAGTAGCTTCCACCTCTGCTGTATATTCAGCTTACTTGTAGAGTATTCCATGAAGAGTATTGGCTAATTCTAGTCACACTTCCTTTTTATACATGACTGTCACAAAGAAAACGTATTGCTAATTTTCACATGATAGAGGACAACTTTTTCTGAATTCTTTAGTGTGAATAAGGATATCAATTAAGAAACAGGAATAGTTTTCTCACTTTGCATGAGAAAATTAAACACCTATTAGTGTGTGTATTTGGAGTCAACTTAGGATAGAATGTTGACTTGGAAAATTATTTTTAGTATAATATTTCATTGAACATCTAATTGCATATAGATTTAATGCAAAATAAGCAGATTATTACATGAGTATTGAAAAATCACATAGTATACATTAACTATTTCATTAAGTCTCTACTGTATTTCTATATAACTATATTGTAATTAGCTATATATCATATAAACTAATGTACATTTTCATTGGTCTTTGATTTGTGTCATTGAGAAGATAACATAAAACTATTTATAGATTGTTAGTTTATCTTATTCAAGCTTATACTTCTTCTAAGTTTCACATTCAACTTTGATTTTTAAAAATGCGATTCTTGGGTTTGGGTCTCTAAGATGTCAAATGGCCTCATGCTACAATTTGGTATCAGCAAATTTGAAATAATAAAATACATTTTTAAGAATCTAATAGTCTTAGGAAGAGTTTTATAATTGTTGAATAAATTATAAAATAAGATTAAAATTCACTATAATTCCCTATTTTGTGAAAATTTTTATTTTCTAGCCAATAATTCTTGTTAATCAGATGGGAGGCACCTGTCATATCTAGTCATTCAAATCATGTAGATAGTGTGGAATTGAAACTGCCCTTTTTTTAGGGACATATGTTTAAACTTGTCTGCTGATGAGTGCTGTACACATTATCAAGAGACATATATGCAACACTGTCTCTGTAAGTCTTACAGTCTCTCCCTATGGTGGGATTTTTTTTTTTTTTTTTTTTTGTGCTTTCCTTTAAATTTATATCTTCCTCAGAGCTCTATAAGGACCCTATTGCTAGACCAAGAGCTTGGCAGTTTGATAAAATAAATTGCAAAGTGAACGACAGCAAGGGATAAGAGGAAGAGTTCCAGCAGCAGATTTCTTTTTATTGGTGTGTCTTTACCTTTGATTCTCTTCACACACACTTGTTTTGCCAAAGCACATGCCTGATAATCAATCACCAAGACCGCTTCTAACTATGAGAGAGATTTTCCTTTTTTAAATCTAATTCTTTTTTTTTTCTGACTTAATTAGATGTCAAACACAGTTAAAATATCTACTGCATCACTCTTAAAAATATTGCGGCATGCCTCATGAAGAGTTAAATCCCTGCCAACCTGAATTTCCCATGGTCACTTGTCTTCAAAGATCCACCATTAACTCTGTCATTGCTCAGGTTGCCAAGATGAATTCTCAGGCAATCACCGTGCTGGCTTCCTCCTTGTCATTCTGCCCGAGAGTAGATGAAAGAGATTTGATATGCTAAATGAGAAAGAGAAGTAAAGGCACTCAGGCGGCTTCTGGAGTGGATGTACTTACATATCTAATAAGGTACCTCTACTTTCTAGGAAAAGGGAGCTGAATAGATGTTTTCAGAACCATCTGGAGAAGTGATAATATTAGAAAAATGGGGTATGCTTTTCTCCTCTGAACCAGTCTGATTTAGAATCCTTGTGGGGGAAGAAAACGTGAGAACTCTGTAAATCTCAGCGTCACATAGAAATTATCCTCAAGAAACATTCACTGAGAGATGAGTCTGCCCTCCTTGAGTGTGTGAATTGTAACTGGCTAAATGTTCAATTACCCCCTCTTTTAAGTGTGTACATAACTGTTTATTTCATCTACAAAATTACTCAATTTTTCCGCTCTTATGAAATACTAAGAAATCATATGATCTTTCATCTGAGATGTATGGTACAATGAAATCTTCCGAAAAACCTGTATGATCCACAAGAAGAAAAAGGAGGGGGGAAGATTTGGGGGTTTAAACAAGTAACAAATGTTCCATCACTCAATGTAATGGTTTTTTTCCAGTACACTATGTGCCTCAGATTGAGAAGAAATCAAAGACACATGCAAGTCTCAGTATGATGGTGTCTGGTGAATCCAAAGGTTAAATCAATGATTTTAACCTTTCCTTCATAAGGGGAACTTAGTAAACAGCACTTAAGCTAAGGGAAGACATTTCAAAGGACTTTTTGTTATACCATTACTTTTTTCTCTTTCTAAGAAGCAAGTTATTAAGTTATTGTGAAATAAGACCACCTTTTAAATCATGCCAATTTTCACTAATTAAAATTTTAAATAAAAATTTCAAAAGTTGCTATATCTTTAGCTGGACATATTGTGATTACCTTAAAATAAATTAATATGATGGTTGGTTTATACAACTTTATTTCTTTCTGTGATGCAATTAAAAAATATTTAACAAGAAAGCATTAATATATCGTGTGGCAACTTTCATAAACATGCCACTACTATAAATAAACCTTCACATTTGATATTAATATTTATTGTCAAATAAGGAAATTTATGTAATCAACAATGTGAAAACTTTTCAATGTTAGTGATAAAACTACTTTAAATCACATATTGCAATATATATATATTCAACCTGTGGTTCACAACCCCTTTGGCTGTCACATATCAGACATTCTGCATTACAGATATTTACATTATGATTCATGACACTAGCAAAAATACAGTTATGAAGTAGCAATAAAACAATTTTAAGGTTGAGGCCCATCACACCAAGAGGAAATATATTAAAGGGTCACAGCATTAGGAAAGTTAAGAACCACTTATTAGACTCTATGCTTTATATACATAATATTAGTGTCATATGCATATATATGTATATATATATATATATATATACATATATATATGATTTGACTTTCTAGATACTATTAAGATGTTTTAAGGAGCTCTTAAATACTCACACAATAACATAGCATGTTTTAATATTACATTAAAGTAAAATGCATCTAGAAATGTGTATTTACAATATACAGAGGCACACACACAGAATTATGAAGTTATAAATTATAATCCTTTCAACAACTTTCTCACCGCATGTTACTGGGTCTTTGATTTAATGAGTCTTTTTTAAAAATACGTTTCTTTATCAAATTGTATTTCCTTTCAAATCATATATTGACTCAAAAGTTTTGAAATTAAGATGGTGATAACTAGATTTTTGACAAATCTATGCAAGTCATATTTTAACAAAAATCATGAAATTTGAACATATAATAACACACAAATGTATCCTATCATTCAACTCTGGTGACATCAAGTAAAGGCTCCTGAAAGTCCTCAATTTGTGGCCCTTCTGTTAAATTTGTCAAGCAGATTGACCTTTGAAGTGGCAGTAAATATAATATAGACTTTAAGAAACAGAAAACCACTGAGACTGTGAAACTATTGTGTAGAACTCTAGAACATGACAATTTATAATAATTAAACCTGAAGTATGAATGGATTAGGTTTGAGATTTCTGACTTCATGTAGAAGGTATAAGCAATAGGATTTATTCTAGTGAGTTAATGAACTAAACAGGCATAGGTCTGTGGTGTCAACTATTTGATTTCTGATACTTGATTATCAGAATATACTTATCATACACAGTATGGTTTAGGTTCAATTATATTTAAAAGACACATAAAAAGTTTGCAATTCAAGGCTCATTAAGGGATAAATTTAAGTAGAAATAATAGAAATGATTATATATATATCCCTACTTCCAAAAACAAATTTTAAAATGTTGGGTGGAGATATCATTAGTATGAGCATATAATTTTTATAGACTAAATCTTGTGTCATATTTCTGGATGTATACTTAAAAATCTTATAATTTAAATTGGTATCTGTGAGAAAATTTGTGGTGTTATTTCTTATCCAGAGTTTTTTCATTTAAACATCCATGAGTCATAGTTTTAAAAGTTTTAAGACAAAAATCAAGATTTTTTCCTAAGCAAAATTTCTACTTGGATTTGTCTAAATCTTAAGTTACCACTGTGAAAATAAATTCTGAATTGCTCATCATCTAACAACATTAGTTTACTAAGTCCTCATACTACTTCTTGGCAATCTATGTAGTAACAAAATTTCTATTACCAAACTTCATGAAAAATTCTATAGTCATGTGATCCATACCCACCAGGTTATATGTCAACCTCGAAAACTATGTCAACACTGTGCTGAGTTTTTTTACTTGGGTTAAGCCTTGTTCTGGAAAGATCAACTAGAAGTTGTAAACAAAAGTAAGAGTAAGTGTGAATCTAGATGCCCTTTACCCTTCCAGGCTTCCAGGGTACTATTTAAAGGAATTACCATGATTTGCAGTTCTATGCTCCCACTAATAGGTGGCAGTAGCAATTTGTGACAGCTCTCTCATTAGTTTGAAAATAGGCAGGCTGCTAGGATAAAGACACACAGAGTAACATTGTAAAGGCCAAGCCTGGGAAAACTAACACAAGAGTCATGGTATGGAACGTGAGCTGAGGGAACATGGGTGAGGGTGGAATTTAACTGAGGGTTTTGAAGTGCTCTTCAGGGTGAACATATTAGCACATTTCCCCACATACAAGTAAGTGGCTCTAAGTATGAAAAGATCTATACATTTTAATTTAAATGAAAATTATATTAAAAATGTATCCACAAAATATAAAATTATCCATAGTTAAATAACCTAAAGAGTGAATTTGTGATTACAGACAATTATATTAGGGTAAAACAGGTGTGTGTGTGTGTGTGTGTGTGTGTGTGTGTGTGTGTTGGACAATTTACATATGCACATATTTACATGGATTATAAAATGTGCTTATAAGGAAGAATAATCCTGCATATGATAGATTTTGGCCCATCATTTATATAATTAGAGAAGACCTAGTTAAGAATATAAAATAATATTTAGAAAGCTCCATTATAGTTTAAAATAACTACTTTTATAAATTTTATTGTGTTTTAACTGTAATTATAATCAAGCATATGGAAGAATCAGTAAATTCTATCAAACACAAATAACTTTGAATGTCTCCAGCTACTATCTTTCTATTGCCAAGACATAAACATCTGTATAAATAGGAAATTCACACACTAGTCCCAAACAGTAACAAAGCTGGACTCTGTCAAACTCAGGATAAGAAAATATACAATTTATACTTGAACTAGGGAAGGAAGATAAGCAAAAATAAAATTCTGTTGATAAATATGAAGAATGATTGGCTCTTTCTATTTTCTACAGTCAATGTAAAACATAGAAAGACACTAATCTGGTGATCTTTGTCACCCGTTGAATGAGTCACTAAAACTGTATCTTTAAGTTTCCTTTCCTTAAATATGGCATGGGAAACAGTGTTAACTAAACTGTATAGTGATAATGTATAGCTACAATTACAAATTTGTGTATAGATGAATTACAACAGGACCCACTTGAGTGTTCATAAGAAAACTAGGGAAAGTCTATTGAATATGTCTAATGAGTATTTAGTTCTTTGAAAGTGCTTACATGAATCATCTTTTTTCTGCTACAATGTGATGTTTGCAAGGCTAGATATTGTTAGTTGGTGTTTTTATATGTTCTCTGGTTAGAACAGTCACTCTTTGTTGGTTGATTTTGTGCGTTTTTGCCACCCTTTGTTGTCTATCTGAGGTATGTACCTTGATAAAACATAATTCCTTTAGTATATAACTAAAAATGTAAATTGGTAGTCAGTGAATTCAACAGTATGGTGGTGATAGTTAATTTTAATTGCTGAATAAACACAGCCTACTATCACCTAACAAAAAGACTTTAAAAGGGATTGCCTATGGGCATGTCTATGGAGGATTCTCTTCAATTAATTGATGGAGGAAGACACAGTTTACTGTGGGTAGCACCATTCCTTAGGCAAAGGATCCTTAACTACATAATATAGAAGGTATTTAGCTGAGCATAAAGCTAGGAAGAAAGCAAGTGAGCATTTATGCATTAATTTCTTTTAATTCTTTTGATTTTTGGTTCTGTGGCTGTTATATGACTAACTTTAATGCTTCTCTTACTTCCCCCACAACAATGGACTACAAGATGGAATTGTTAGAAATCCATTTGTTCCCTAGTTGCTTTGCTTTTTTTCTTTCATTGCATTTTATCATATTAACAAAAATGAAACTAAGAAAATAGGAACATTTGGTTTAGGAAGCCTGTGAGAACAGAATATCTCCTTACACGGTAGCTCCTTACAAGTCAAACTTCTAGGACCATACCAGAAAGTGTCTGGTTATTTTGTCATCTACAGTTCTGAGATAGGAAATATAAGACTATGCATGAAGACTCTAATGACTGAACTGAAAAGATTCTGTCATCCTTTTTGCATAAATACTTGATTTTCCTTATTCTGTTGAGGTACATACAGGAAGGAAAGAGAAATGGAAGAAGGGAAGGAGGGAAGAGAGAAAAGGGGAGAAAGGAGAAATCTCACACCAAATAGTGACTAAAGTGTCCTGTCTTCAGCCAGTGGAGTTCAGGGTTTGTCAACAAATCACTTCTCTAAATGAGGTTAGGAGTGTAACCAAGACCAGACCATGAGATTTTTAAATTATCCACATGGAGAGAAGCAACCTGGCTTTGCTCTCTGACAGTTTGTTAAATGCACCATCTCAGATCCTCCCTTGCTTTCTCTTCTGTGCTTATCTAGAGAAATGGTTTCTCACTACCTCTGTTGCTACAGAATGCCAGCCCTCCCCTCCATCAGTCAGCCCTTGTTCTTGAGCATCCTCTCTTTCTGGGCGGTGAAGGAGAAAGGAAGGAGCCACAAGAACCTTTTCTAAAGTATGAATCCACACAGCACACCTTAAGTTCTTTGTTTAACTTTTCGATCTCAAATAATTGAGAAGACAGGAGTTCTTTAGCCTGTTTAACAGTTCCACAGTTTGGTAATTGTAAACCAACATCATTTATAATGTTTGATGGAAGATTCTTTAAAACCTGACAACCAAGTTGAAATTTCAGGAAGGGACAGTAACCTAGATTCCAAAGTACATTTATGTACAAGTATAGTGATTAAGCATTAAGTACTTGGTAAAGATAAAGTTGTTCTCGTTTGAGGTTAAATCCAAATTATTGGAATACCATTGGCTATTCAGAATGTACATCATGAATTTTAAAGGTTTTATCTTTAAACTTGAAATCTTGAGGAAGCAAACATTTCTGTGTTTTTTACCATCATATATGAGTTGGCTTAAAAGAAATAAATTTTAATCACCTCTGTTGGCTTCTTCATCACAAAATGTGTTGTTGAGATTTTTTTCTAAATTTTATTTAATTTTTTTTACACTCTAGATTTTATCCCCTCCCAGTCTACCCTCTGACTGTACCAGATTCCATACTTCCTTCCCACCTCACCCCCCATCTCCTTGAGGATGTCTACACATCTTCAATCCCCCACCCTCACCTCACCAGACCTCCCCACTCCCTGGGGCCTCCAGAATTTTGAGAGTTCTTACTCTCTATATGACAGATGCATATAAAGGGCCACATAGCCTGGGTATTATGTTTCTTTATGAATGAATTATTTTTGGGTAAAACAATAATTTAGAATGGCTTCTAAAGAAGATGGCATTACATTTACTGAAGTATCTATGGAGCTTCTGAAACACAGTATAAGAAAATCAGTATTGAGTGGCCAGGAAGGCAAAAAAGGAGAATGGAGTGTTTGCCACCATCCAAAGCCTTCCTTATGTTTTAGTGTTCTTTTTATTTTAAACTGTCATTACTATGTGATTTATAACTTATAAATGTTATACAGTAGACAACTGTAAGCTGCAATGTAGCAGGGTAGGAATTCTATGGATTTAATATGTAGATATCAAGATTGGCTTGAAAATGAGATTAATAGGGCCAAGTGGCTTATATTATAAGAATATTTCGCAGTGGGTTTATATATGTTTTCTTGGAGTACATTCAAGTGAGATTTCCTTTTAACTAAAGTAAGTCCCAGGGACTTGAACTTATGTATCTACTGTAAGAGCTTCTGCTACTATAGTTCCTTGAAACTACAAACTACATTGATCTCAAATGCTGGTTTCATCTTCTCTTCTAAGTAATTCTAATTTCTCTTGCTTTGCACTATTGTTTAGCCAACTTGCTTTTAAGAGGAGGCCACTTATGCTGTCACCGGATTTCTATTACTTCAGTTGTGGGTCTCCATGCTATACACTACTATCTTTCAACCTGAAAGCATCCCTTGTGTATATGCTAGCCCCCATAGTGCTTGGTTATCATTTGAGATGTTTCTCTGGCTCGATCGCCTCCTAACATAAAATAAGAATTTCAAAACAAACAGGGTTGTAAAACCTTGAAACATTTTAATATTATCAGAGGCCAGGATTCAGATTAATATTTATTTCAATACAGACCAAAAAGTACTTCTTAGCTCAATACTATCATTTTAATGGGTTTTTATTTGCATAATACAAATACACACACACATTGTGTCTAATTCTCAAATGGGAGGAAGTCACAGAATGCTGCTTTCTTTTTCACTCTATATTTAATTTGGAACTTTGAAACATGGAAAGTCAATCATGTGACTACGGGAAGAAGCAGTAATCTTGTAAGATTGTGTAGCATTTGCTTCATGTCTTCAGCCTCTCACAGTTTAGGTTGGGATGTTTTCTTCTATTTATTATTATTGATTTTCCTGGACCACTTTCTATTTACTAATTCTATTGTCAAACTTCATTTGCTGTTCAGTCTTAGACATAGATGCTCCAGGAAGTTGCCAGTATCCAAATTCCAGGGACGTTTCATGGAGTCTCCCCAGCACTTTGCTTTAGAACATAGCCCTTATTGTCTTTATTCAGACATGGACATTATTATTGTCTATGCTCCATTGTGATACACAGAACATTTTTACTCTCAGGACCTTCAACCCTAATGTGTAAGATGTAACTGGAACTCAGTTTCTCTCCATATAATAATTCAAGTATGAATTATAGAGCCCAAGACACAAAAATCAAAATAACCCTGTGTTCTCTATGAAACATAAATCTACAACTTGCATCTGTCTGAGTATGCAAATGAATATCATTCAGTGAAGGTTATCCTTTGCAAAACAAAATTCTTTTAATTCTGCCTGAGGTGAATAGAAAGAATTTCCAGACCTAGAAAATTAAAGAATCATAATAACTATTTCTGGTTTCTTTTGGTAATATATTAAAATTAGCTATTTTTGACAAACTAGTCTTCAGCAGAACAAAAAGAAAAGGAAGTGCTCTAAAATAGTAACCGAAATGCTAATTTTCTTACTAACTTGTCCGCTTATACCTGGTGACCCCCATATATGCCTAGTCCCAAAGTCCTCTAGGCCATTTCTTCTCTTTCTAGTTAAGAAAAGCCCTTGTTATCATTTGACCCATTAGAACAATGAGAACCCTTAATTGCAATGTGTCGTTTTTGTCATTCCTGCCCACAGTTCTTTCTGATATTCAAAATCTCATAGCACCTTTATTGTATTAAAATCCCTATTGATTAAAGCCCCAAACCCATAGTGATCCGTTACAGTGATACAGGGACACTACAGGAGATTTCATGGTTGTCCATGTCTGAATAAAGATGAGAATGAGAAAGAGAGGTTGAAGCATCAACACATTAAATTATCATTTTGGCTCTTCTTTTTTGATGCCAATTTGAAGAAAAGTGTCTATGGTATTTTGGTTTCTCTGTTCACAGCCACATAGATATCAGAACATTAATTGTGGAATAGTCAATTTACTTACTTTAAGCTGATTGCGAAAAGGAGTTTAGTAATGCTAGAGTAATCTGTTTCATTAGGACTGAACTCAGTCTCTCTCTATTTTGACTCTTACCTTTAGATCTTCTGTCTACCTTTGGTAAGGCAACTGTCTTTAGTGTATACCTCCATGGGCACACTTAGGTACAATCTGGGTGGTATCATGTTGTGTAGAGCTAGTAAATAGGATGGAAGGGGACTTTCACAGTAGTCCTTTTAGCTGTGAGTAGTCATGGCCAGGTTGAACAAGGAAGCTCCTACCTCTTATGGAAACAGTTGCCCACAAATGTTGGCTATAGATTACATGTTTAATTCACATTTTCAACATTAAATAGCCAGTCATTTAATATTCCATAAAAAGCACCAGGAAATGACTAGTTTTATTTGTGTATCCTCTTGAACAGTATAATGATTGCTTTCAATATTATTTTGTTATGACTTGGTCAATAAAGGCACAACCCCATACTATCTTAAGGAACATTGAATCCTCATAGGAATAAACATGATATTTTTTGTATGTCCCTGAGTCTGAATGAAGCATTGTAGATCCAGAGGCTGAGTCTTTGTGACCAATTCTGTGAACCACCTGTGACTGCGAATAACCCATTTGCAGGAAAGAGGATATTCAGCCACTCGAGAAAATAAACTTATAGTCTGAAGCTGGTAAATAGGACGAAGAACATATTGAGAGTAACTTAAAGGGGCTTTTGTCTAGTAGAAGACACTGGGAATGCAGACTGAGAAGTCCAGACATCGTTAGAAAGGGAGGCGACACTAACCACCATTGGCTTTTAACGGATTTTTCAGCAGGACAGAACTCCTTTTGAAAACACTTTATGCACTAGCATGAATAAATTTCTGAGGTACTCTAGACAAAGATGAATTTTATTTCATTGTGGCTTTAGCTATATTACAATGCTCATAAACTATTTTACTTTCTGCCAGACATGTGGAAGTAATCAGTGTATGTAAATGATATGTGAAGGTGAGGTTCAGCCTTAGAGTAAGAAGTTGGACTGTCTGTGGCTATAAATTTTAACCACATCACAAAGACCAACTTTCCTTTTAACCGTAACTTAGATGTAAAAACAATCAGTGAAAAATTCGTAAAACTAGTATTGTTTTCTTAGTAAAGTCCTATAAATGTAAACTGTTTTAAAACATACTAGTCAAGGACTGTTTTGTTGTTTAATAGCTGTTAATGTACAGAGTTGTCACTCTACCTCTGGCAAACCATTTTCACTAAAGCTTGTGCCTCATACTAACTATAATTACTTTTTATAAAGATAAGTGATGATCTACTTTCTTCCTTTAATATTGTGTAAACTGTTCTCTGGGTAATATGTACTCCTGGTACATATGTGTATCTATCTAAATAGATTTAACATTTTAACAATCATGTATACATGTCCTGAAGCAAATCCTTTTGAAAAGGAAATAGATACAATGAAAGAATAATCATCCCCGTTCCATAAGATCATAACCACGCAATGTTTAGTCTCAATATGATTGTGTTCTGTCTCTTGGAAAATGCTTCTTATCAGACACTGTACACAATGCTAGATACTGTAATAGCACAAGTACAAAGCAATATAACCCATGAGGATAATAACACAAACACGCCAAGGAGTTGCACACACATATAACACACACAGACACACACACACACATAACACACACAGACACACACACACACACAAAACATACACAGACAACACAGAGACATACACATAACACACAGAGACACACAGAGACACATACACACACACATAACATACACAGACACACACAGAGACACACAAAGACACATACACACACACATAACACACACACACACACACACACACACACACACACCAAAAAGATTTTATAGTAGGTAGAGAAAACAGTAAAATAAAGTAGTAGCAATGATTTACATACTAGCTTACCATCTGTTTTATTTTTCTTCCTTTTATGGTTGTTTAGGCTTATTGTTGTTTTATTCAGTTTCAATTCTGCCAGATAATACCTTTCCCACTAAGCTTTGTCTCCAGGTTTCTTTCCATTTTTATGTAAAGATCCATTATAGAGTCATTCTTTTAATTACAAATTATTATAAATTTATGTCCACTATGCTCCAGATGTTCTTATTAGCAAAAGAAGAAGTAAAGTAATATTTGCTAGTGTTCACAAGAAGAGGCATTATATGTATATATGTAATATATGCTGATATATATGAGATATATAGGATATTATATATGTGTGTATATATGTACATATATAAAATTTTAAAAGTTAGAATTAATTCTACAGTGCCTTGGACAATTTTCAGTTGAGATTTTAGAGCTTATTTCCTACAGCGATGGGGAACAAAGTAAGGTAAGAATATGATCATGAAAAATGTTGTCAGATAGAAAAGTAATGGCTAAATATATGGCATAAAAATGTTGCAGAAGAGACAATAACATCTAGCTGCTCTGTGTGTGTGTGTGTGTGTGTGTGTGTGTGTGTGTGTGTGTGTGTACACTTCCAGTTGTTGCTGTTTTCTTTAGAGTTCTGGTGCACCTCTTATTTTCTTCCTGTTTCTTTTCTTTTCTTTTTCTCTTTCTTCTTACTAATCTTTTTTTGTATCCAGGAGGTTTTCTTTTAAAAGATTTAAATCTATGTCTAAATCTATTTCAAAGGAATGAGCATTTACTAAGTATGGCTGTACATTACTCATGGTAATAAATAGTGGGCCTTGAAAAACACATGGGATTAATGCCTGATCTCAAGAACCTTGCAACATGGTACTGAAGAAAACATGCCACACGATAATAAAGCAAATTGGCCTGCCACTCAAATACAAAGAACATGTGATTAAGTTCAGAGGTGACAATGAGTTCTTAATTATGCTACGGTGTGCAATTGAGCATAAAGAAAAAGGATTTAACAGGGAATGAAAATTAACCTGAATGCAAGGCTATCCATTTTGCAGGGTTGAATGCAGAAGGGCTTTCCAGTAGAACCATACTGTGTGTAGTCATGAGGCAATTAATAGCTACAGAGTACCTGACAAGCAGAAAATGAACTGTACATTACGTGGAGAGGAATAGCAGACGACAAGGTGATGTGACCAGTTTAGGAAATCTGGTTGTAGCTCCTGAGAATCCTTGATCTTTTCCCTAAAGAGTGCTAAGATTGTTTGTAGTGCTGTGCAGTTATAAAGTAACACATATATGCAAGGCACCTCTTTGCTTAACTTAGCTTACTTTCATGAGAAAGATAGCATTGCAAAACACAGTGTATTGGTTGTATGTGGAGAGCAATGTTTCCCAAGCAGGTCCTATGAGAATTCAGAATACTTAGATATCGCAGATGGAAGGAAGGTCAGCAATGTGTTTGTGTGAGATGAGTATTTATGAGCACAACACAGGACCTTTGGTTAGCTGTGGAAGGGGAAAGGTAGAATGAAAAGAACATTCTGGAAGAAAAAAAGTAGCATAAGAAGGTAAGAAAGTGACAAAGGCCTCTCATGACGCGTTTAGTATTTTTGTTACTTAGACATTTTGAAAAACACCAGGCCAGATTGGTTGAGAAACAGACTAGACAACCAACCTTGGACAAGTAATTTTTCTCATCTGAGCCCATGCCTGTCACAAAAGATATATTCAATCACTGTTCACTTTTTTTAACATTTAATTTTCACTGAAAATAACTAAACATGCCAAAATATTGTCATAAGGCTTATTTTTAATCATCACATTTTAGCTACAAAGCATAAAGTTTGGAACCATCATCCTGTTCAAATCAGTAGAGCACTGTAGTTAACGAGGAGGAGAATGCTATAAACTCCAGAGAGTTAAACTTGGTCCTGAACATCTTTTGCAATATGTGGATATTAATAGTCTATGATTGATCAGTTAAATATTAAACACAAGGAGAAAAGTATAAGGGTACTTTGAAATATAAGCAATCAGGTCAAATGATAAAAGTGCAAATGACTTTATAAGGATAACGAAAAGATGAGCAAGGTATTATTCACTCACCTTGTGAGTTAAGAGCTGAGGATGGAAAGAAAGGTTTAAGGAAGATACATAAAGGATTCAGTGTGGTGTAAGCAACAGCGTGGTAAATATATAAACTACACTCGATTGTTAGATACTTATAATCAATGAACGATGCCTTTGAAAGAAGAATAAAATGTATTATTCTTAGAATAAAATATGCTTTATTAAGTTTTAGTAAGTTTTAGCATATCCCATAATTTCATTAAATTTGATTTACAGTTGAGAGTGTATGAATGAATACTTTGTTTCTTTCATTCCAGAGAAGGAGAGCAGTTTATCTCATGCAATATAATATGAGATACTGAAGGCAAGGGACTAAGATAATTGCTTCATAATAATTTTCTTAGGAAAACAATGCTTGGCTGATTGAGGAACACCAAGCACAGGGATCCTATAGCAACACGGATTTATGACATTGTCTTCTGATATATCAGGGATACCCATGAACCTGGTATTCCCACTGTTTCCGGATACCACAGTTCTAAAGACAGTCACCTGCATACCTTTGCATTCCTTCACTTTCCCACACATGACTCATACCCAAGTATTAGCTGTATCTTAGTGTGCATCAGTGAATCATACCCTTTTAGTGCTTGAAGAAACCTTCTGTTTGGGTGCTTCTAATAATAGAAGAAGATCCTAGAGTCATCTCTAAGAAACTTGGTAGATCCACTGAAATAGCCATATTTTAAGGCCCAAACTAGGAATTACTATGAAACAATGAAAGAAAGTTTATACTGGCAACATTTTCCCCATCTCTGGACTGTTTCTTTTACTACTAAAACTGAAGGTGCACACACCAAACTTAGCACACCCTACTAGCATAAATGGTTCCAGATCAGGCTCCCAAAAATCACATCAAAACCATTGCTCTCAGCTCACAAAATAGCATGGTTATAGTGGCTTAGAAGTGTAAGTGAAGTGCATATATGACAGATTACTTGTTGGCCAGAGCCCCCTTCAGTGTCTGTAGAAATACTCGAACTTCTTACACAGGGCTATTAAATTGCAAATTTTACACTCTTTACTTACACGTTTACTATTTACTTTCTTTGACTATCATGTTTGTGACTTTGGAAGCCATTTTAAACAACCATTCTAGAATTCTAATAGACTTTCTGGCAACCAACCGTTTTCATGCCATCCTTAATTAATAAACATGCTTATGTATCTTAGATGATAATACATGACTCTTTTTTGATAGGTATACATTAAACTCAAGGTATGTTTCCCATTAAATGCAGGAATAGAGAATTGTCGTGGGAGAAATGCCAGTGAAAAACATATTTATACCCCTCTGATCTTTACTCCAATAATGGATATTCTTTTTTTTTTTTTTTTTTTACTTTGGCTGTTCATCTTATTTAAATTTTTTGCTATTCACACTAATTTAGCCTTTATTTAAATTGTATCGGCAATTTACCACATACCACAGGATAACTTCTTAATGTGCATTTTGTACCAAGATTTGTATCAATTGAAATATAAGAACTGTGCCCTACATCATTTATGCAATCCAGAAAACAAGATACACATTGTAGTTTGTAAAAGGGAAAACTAAGATGAAAGAATACTTTAGAGAACAACACTGTGAGTTTTCATACAAAGTCACCTGTTTCAGCTTTTGTGTGTTTACCATTTCCTGTGCTAAATACGGGGATAAAGTGATAGTAGTGCTAGGAAGCCGGGAGGCTTGTTAGTGTTGCTGAATCACTATGACCATAAATAGAAGCTGCCATAAAACTTCAGAGCATTCCATCACTGGGCATGCAAAGTTCACACAGAGACTGCATTCTCTGCCTACCTCTTTACATTTAGAGTCCACCCTCAGGCTTTTACTAAAGTACATGTCCACCCAATCCAGCATTCAACAGGTTTCTTTAATCAGATTCATGGGTATGACAGCTTACAAGTATGGGAAGGTTGCTATAAGCTTCCAACCAAAACATTTGTCAGCTACCATTGAGAAATGCAACCTCATTCCTCTGCTTCACTTATCACAACCTTTAACACACACACACACACACACACAGAGAGAGAGAGAGAGAGAGAGAGAGAGAGAGAGAGAGAGAGANAGAGAGAGAGAGAGAGAGAGAGAGAGAGAGAGAGAGAGAGAGAGAGAGAGAGAGACATGAAGAGACTTTGACATGTCCAAAAGAAAATTTCTGTTTTGAATCAGAGTTCCAAGTTCCAAAGACTGCTGATTACTAACCTTGCCTCTGCATGGTCTATGGATGTGCATTCCACAAACACAAAAGAAAGCTGACTCAGGCTGATCATTCAATAGGACAGTATAATGTGGGGTTAGCTGGACAATTGTTCTGTCTCCTTTACTTGGTGTGGTGGATGTTCCCAACTGCTGATGCACACTGTGGTTTGAAGTAAAACCCCAAAACAATTGTCTTTAAGCCTGGGAGCTAAAAACATAGCTCCTGTGTTGTTTCCACTGCTCTAAAAGATGATGATTTGAAAATATCAACAATTACCATTTTGTGATCACTTTATGGTCAGAAATACCACTTACATTTTCCTGTGAATACCATGTAATAGACACAGCACATCTGTATAGAAACAGTTGTTTCCATGCAGAAACAAGGGTCCACAATGAGAAAAAAGAGTGGAGAAAAGTTAAAACTTTCTTTTCTATTGGACTCTACTAACCATTCTTTAAATCAATGTTCTGTTTGAAGAAGTATTTCAGATTCTCAAATCACTGCTCAAAGGCTGCAGTGCTGTGGTTATATATAGTCATTAGGGTAGAAAAATGACCTTTAACAAGTTTGAGAGTCTTGTCTTCAAAGTCTTAAAAATTAAGTAGGAGACACTAAATATTTCAGAAAATATTACACTTTAAAGAAGTTATATAAAGATTGTTTTATTTTCTTAAAATAACACTCATATTGGTAATTCAATATCATTATAAAAATGAAAACGCCTGTACAATAGAGACTACGGAACTAGAGAGATGGCTCACTAGTTCAGAGCACTGCTGCTCTTCCAGAGGACACAGGCTTCATTCCGAGATGCCACATAACAGCTAACAACTGTCTGCATGTCCCAGGGAACTTTACAACTTCTTTAAGTCTCCACAGGCATTAGATGCATGTGGTACACAGATATATATGAAAACAAAATAGAAACTCAAAAATAAAATTTACAACAGAATATGAACTATAGTAAACTTTATTGAAATATCTAAGAAGATAAAGTCTACTCTAGAAATTTATTCATTATTATGACTTAGAAAATTATATGGATTCTTATAAAATTATTTTATGGAATGCTATAACATTTTTAGAGCTTACATAGTAAATACATGTTATTACTTATTTATATTTATGAAATATATATATATATATATATGTGTGTGTGTGTGTGTGTGTGTGTGTGTGTGTGTGTGAACTTTTCCAAAGATAAATAGTTCTAGTCTCCTTTTTGATGTTTATTTGTTTTAAAAATTTTAAATCATTCTTATAGACCTCAAGAAGTTATATTAAAAATGCAGTAGAAAGATGTATATCATGGCTGATTTATAAAAACCAACAACAAATAAAGATATTCCAATGAGTTTACTCAGGGCAGGTAAGCTCCTTTCCACAATGTGCCTTTTCACCCAGCATTGCTAACCCATGGACCATATTCATGGAACTGCTTTGATGTTGGTCATATATTTCTTTTGAGTTTAGTTCTCTCATCTGAAATTCTACATAACTTTAATATTAACCAGATGAGCAATTGTAGCATATAATTATAAAGCTCAAAGGACTCGTACTTACACTAATAGACCTAGAATATTAACAGACTGCATCAGACCACAGATTTTCAGGTCCTCAGGACTTATTTATCTCTTTGAATTGTAAAATTATAGCTCTTTGTGACTTAGGGTTCCCTTTCTGGATTGGGTGTACCAGTCTTAGATCTTGTGGGCTTGGGTTCTTTGGACCCTTCTCAGACTCACTCCTCTCATCTTCTCCTATTCAGTTTAAGTCATAGAACTTTTAATTTTCTCATTACTGTGACAACATACTTAACAAAAGCATCTTATGGAAGAAAGGTTTTATGTTGGCTAATGGTGTGACCTTCAGAAAGGTACGATAGTAGAAATGAGCTGTGCCAGGTCACAGCATGCCTTCAGTCAAGACACAGAGCAAGATGAGTACTAGCGTGTGACTTGACTTTTCTTCCTTTTCTTCCTATTCTGATTTCTGGTGCTCAGTATGATGATTCTCATAGTCATGGCCGTCTTTGCTTCTCAAACATCTGTGGAATGAGCTTTGCAGACTTACCCAGAGGTGATTCTAAATGCAGTCAAGCTGACCTGAAAATTAACTACCACAGACCAATCATCTTCCAAGCCCAACAGAGCAATGGGCTGTGCTGTTTTGCTTGAATCCTGGCTGTGCTGGAACTCAACTCTATAGACCAGGCTGGCCTGGAACTCACAGAGATCCACCTGCCTCTGCCTCTCATGGACCATCATCCTCTGTGCTTGTTTGTTTTTATGCTATGTATATATATTTACATCTTTTCTACCAATAAAGTAGCAGACGTTTTTTGTTTTCAAAAAATGAAAGATGGTGACTCATACATGGTTCATAAGCTTCTTATTATATGACTAGTCCCAAACAGGAATCTTTAAAGAACTTTTAAAAATAATGTATTATAACTCATGGAATTACTCACCCTTTCATTTTCTGATGATTAGAATTATATTTAAATGGGATAAAAAATAAACGAACAAGAGAGAAACTCAAAGTACACCCAAGAAAAGAATTATTAAGCATTTTTAACATCAGCAAGATCATTGCTTCTTACTGCATATATCCTCTTATTGTACGGCCATAAAGTACAAAGAGAAATAAAAAATTATTCTTTTCCTTATGCGTAAAGTCAAGGCAGAACTTATAAGTTAGTCATTGAGATAGTTAATATTTCCTCAACTCTCTACTATCAGATACCCCCAAAAGTTAAAACAAAACAAAACAAAATCTCAAGTTGAGACTTGTACTTCCCCCAATAAAAAAATTCATCTTTCTTTTGGTACTTTCCAAAACAAAACACAACAATAGATTAAGTCAGAGGTTGCCACTTCCAGGCTTTGGAGTAAATCCAGACTGCTGGGTGCTTTCATAGAGCTTGAAAGCACAAAGCAGTTTTGCTTATCTGAATGATTAAAAGCAAAACCAAAAGAATCATATTGTGTAATATAATCACTATATTTTTAACTCAAATTTTAGTTCTGTAAATAAAATTGTAAAATATTCACAGAAATATGATACTTGTCCTACACACACACACACACACACACACACACACCTACATTTCAGGTTTTTCTCTCAGCTTTCAATGCCAAAATGTCTTTTGAAAGTTTAAGAGAAGTAGAAGTCTTACTAGGACATGACTGAATATTCATTTTTTTGTTTAATAAATAAAAGGTCCATATGAAAGTCCAGTGATTAACAATCCAAATGATGTATGTAAAAATGAATGCTCATTAAATCACAAAGCAGGAACAAATTCCGATTTACAAGTTTAAAAACCAGAGGCATAGGTATGAAAAAGCATAATGAACTCTTAGTTTTGGTCAGTTGATATCTATTATTTAAATGAAATTTTTAATGTTATCCTAGATTATGAATTTTTTGATAGTTTGAAAGGTAAGATTTTTTTACCTAGTAGTTTTTGTTTACTTAAAGGTAATATATCTATCATTTTTGGTCAGCAATAAGTAATGAGTTCATATTTTCAAGCAATAAGTGGTTTTGTGTGTGTGTGTGTTTGTGTGTGTATGCATGTGTGCGTGCATGTGTGTGTGTATGTGTGTGTGTGTGTTTGTGTGTGTGTGTGTGTGTGTGTGTGTGTGTATTTCCACATAATTTAAATTACCCAGCATGTTGGGTGTTCTGGTATCTAATGATTATCTCTCAGTATTTGGGATGTGGAAGCAGCTAGTTCAAAGCTTGACTTTTGTAGATAATAAATTTGAAGCCATCTGGGGTTACATGAGATCATATGTCAATCAGTCAGGAAGTGAATAAATAAACAAATTCCTCACTGTTAAATTGTGAATGGGAGTGTATAAAGTCTTCTCTATTCCCTAACCCAAACAAAAAATATAATGTATCACTTATTGGAACCAACTCCAGGAAGTAAACATTTGCTTCCACATGATATCACGTTTTAACATTGCTTCGTCATAACTTGAAATCCAATTCTACTTTCTTTTTTGCTGAAAACATTCTGGTACTTCACAAGCAAGCAGTGTGTTGATTTTGTACTCTAAATTAAATAGCTATTCAGGCACTTGGGGCTCCATTCTTTATAATTCAGTGTGATAGTGTATCCCATCGCCAGCAGCTCAGTTTCTGTCTTTCACCATCTGTTCTTTCTTTCTTTTTCTCTGCCAAAAATCGATAGAACTCAATGAGCAAAACGAGCTGTTCTATAACCCAACCATATTGAGATGATTTTGTTCACAATACATTGCCCTAGTTCTTACACTGGTCCAGTTTAATTAAGTAAGCTCTCTGTTTTATAAAGATGCACATTTACCAATCTGTAAACATTAAAAGAGTGTCGTAAAAGCAGCCAAAATGTTATTGTTTCAACAGTCAAGATTTTAAGATGGCAACACTTGGCAGACATAAAGCCACACACTGTCTGCTTCCAGATTGGAAATCCCTGTATGTAGCAGTAGCTTTTCATGAAGATCACTAGTACACATTTGAGGAGTTCCAGTAATCAAAGATGGAAATTCATGGAAAGTCTAAAACTTATTTAGATAATTTAATATTTAGATAAGTAGTTATATGGAAACAAATTAAAGCAATTATGGAGAATATTCTAAAATATTCCATTTGAGAACTTGATATAATTTTTATACATCTATCAAATCTACCTTTTGTGGTTGTTACCAGTACCAGCTCAGAAAATGACAGAAAAAAAATTATACAGTGGTCTCTTTTAAATAATTCCAAAGACCGCAGTCTTTCCCATATGGAGCCTTATATACAGAAGCACAATAGTGAAAGCCAAGTTTCTGTTCTAAAGTCACTGCCTTGAAGCAGTATCATCTTGAGAAGCTGTATAGGTGATTTATGAATAAGTCTCCTTCTGTGTCGCTATGAATCACAAGCATCACATTGCCTTGTGAATGAAATGTTGAGGATTCTGTAAGGAAAAAGATAGGCAAAGTGTAGAATAATGTACAAGTAAAAATGCCTTTCAATGGAAGAATGGATTGGTGCTCATCATGCCCACCTTCTCTTAGTCACACCAAGGCTTTGCCAACTGGGCTCTCTTCTCCTGAAGCCTCGTTCATCTCTGAAGCCAGAAAACTGAAATGGTGCTGTGCCCTCTGAAACTTATATTTGCTGGCTCTTCCTTTTTGTTATTCTTTTAATTTTTAGTTTTCTTGTTGGAATGTTCACTTCTTGAGGCTACTTCTGTATGAAGGTAGATGAAAAGGTAATTATTGATCTTTGCTAAATACCAATTGAGGTACTGAGAATATCAATCACCACAAAAGGGTTTAGGGTTCTTTAAAGAAATTGTTATCAGATGTGGTCATTTGCAATGAATAGTGATTCATTTTTAAAATGACCTCATCTTTACTATTCACATGGATGCATTTAATGCTATCATTCTTTCTAATTGCATTATTCAAACCTACTTTCAAGAAAACTGTCTTTGTTTTCTTGTTAAATTTATGTATCCTATACAGGGAGTTGCCAACAGAGATCACACACACACACACACACACACACACACACACACACGCATGCAGGCACTTGCACCCACACATGCACTCATGTACACACACAAGCACACACAAAGTTTTTGTTTTTGTTTTGGGGCAGAGAGTGGTTGTCTAAATAAGAATAATCCCCATTGCCTCATGTTTGAATACTTGATCCCCAGTTGATAGAATTATTAGGAAAAATTAGGAAGTGAGCCTTATTGGAGGAGGTATGTCACTGGGGTTATGCTTTGAGGATTTAAAAGCCTAAGCCATTTCAAGTTAGCCCTCTCTGCCTCTTGCTCGTAAATCAACATCTGGTATCTCAACTACTGCTTCAGTGACACGCTGGCCTGCCTGCTCCCATAGGTCCAGTCATGATAGACATGGACTCTGAAGCAAAGTTCCAAATTAGGTGCTTTCCTTTTAAAAGGTGTTCGGCATCATAGCAATAAACAAGTTACTAACACACAGAGTTTTGCTATGTATCCATGACTAGCTGGATAATAGCAACATAACCCAAGTTGACTTTGAACTTATCATAATCTCTCCTGCCTTATTAGCTTTGTATTGGAATTGTAGGTATGTGCCAGTATTCTTACTGGGGAAATCGAAAATTGATATTCCCTTTTAGTTTCTTTGTCTTGTTAGTAAAAAATAAAGTGGGTTCAGAAAGAAGGTCAAGAATTTGAATTTAAAGGGATTTGAGTAGGAAATCAATAGGTGGTGGTGAGAAGGGATAAGGGGCATCACTAAGGAATTAAGAGACAGAAGAGATAAAAGAGATAAAGCCTTATCTTTTGAGTTAGACTTAAAGAAAGCAGGCATATTCTGTGTTAGAAGACATCAGGAAGCTAAGTAGCACTCAGGGTAGGGAGACAAGAGTTTCAGAGAATGACTAGATTTAGAGTCAAAAGTGTCAGGAAAAGCACATCTGGCCTTTTATACTGATATCTTAAAATGATAGAAGGAAGAGTAAAAGTTATACATTTTCAGATAAAACTCAAAAAGTAGGTAGATAAAAAAAAAGTAGGCAAGCTTAGCAGAGTTGAGTGGTGGGAACTGTAAGCAGCTGTTCTGGGGAGGCATTCTTGGGAGGTATAAATATATTATCTCACTAGGAGTATTTATTCCTCCCAATGCCTTGGCATGTCTTTGAGTGAATCAGTTTTCCTCCGAAGTAGTCTCCCATCTCCATGCCTGGCAGACACTGCAGGATTAACTCTTAAGGGAAAGAACAATAGTATGTAACAGTCTAATCACAGGGGCATGAAATTGTCCTCTCACTTTCCAGGGCCAAATGTAGAACTCAGATCAGAAAGACATAGCTGTTCCTTAATATGCCTCAACAAAGCTTTGATAAATCCACCTTTGCTTCCAGTATTTTAAATACTAAGGAAGAAAAGCCATAATGATTTCTATTCTAGTATTTTAGTAGTATCAAGGTAGCACAAAGTATGTGTGTGTGTGTGTGTGTGTGTGTGTGTGTGTGTGTGTGTGTGTGTGTGTGTGTGATTCCATAGAATCAGGAGGGAAGGGACCGCGGTCAAGATGAGAACTACCTACTTACTCATGGTGTCCCTTCTGTAAAACAAGCTTATGGATTTCACATCTGGACTGCTCTCATCTTTCTCCTTTGACAATGTACCCCTACCAGCCATTGGGAAAATGGTTGATCTTTCTGTTTGCTGATAAGTGGGACTACCATTTATGGGAGTTGGAGTATATAACAAGTGTGTTTACTTAAGGGACCTCAAAATGTATTGGTATTTTAACTGTGTAATGTCCAGTTGGGAGAACTGAAATTAGAGCCCTGTGCACAGAGCAAATGATTCAATCTTCCTGAGAACAAACTTTCTGATGAGAATTGAGGTACAGCTCCAAAGGGGGAGAGGGGGCAGGAATCATATTCATGAACTTGGGAGAATTAAGATTGTGAAAATAGCCATTTTTATAAAAGAAAAACAATTTACAAATTCATTGGAATCCCAAGCAAAAATCCCTATGTCAGTCTTCATTTAAAAAAAACAAAAAGTCTTAAAATTCCTATGAAAGCCAAAAGCATTCACAAAGCAATCCTAAGCTTAAGAAATTCTGCAGAGAGGCATCGTCATACAAGAACTCAAGTTAAAAAAAATACAGTACTGGATTTTCTCTATTAACTTTTTAATAATTTTGTAAACATAGTTAATGTGCTTTGGTCATTTTACCCATTATATTTTCTTTCCCCTGTCAGTTCAACTCTGATCCTCTCCCCAACTTTGCAATCTTATTGTCCTTATTTTGTTTTTGGTTTTTTTTTTTTTTTTTTTTAGAAATTCTTATTTTTTTTTAAAAAGTTACTTGTGTGAACTTGGCTGAAGGGAGAGTTTTAGGTGAGCATGGAAGATTCAGTAGTGGCTACATCACTGGGGAAAACTTCCCCGTGCTTGCACAACTGTGTAGTGAAATGACTCTTCCAAGACTCTGCAAGCTTCATGAACCCCTTCCCCTTCTAGGTGTAATCGTTGATGGGCTCAGTCCTATGCATGTAACTACAACTGCTATGAATTCATGATACCAAAGGCACTATGTTGTCTAGAAAACAGAATTCCTCTCTCTGTCTTACTATGAGATGGCATTTTACAGCCCTTTTCTGGTCCTTTGGTTTTTATGTTATTTCTTCTTCTTCTTCCTCAGTGTTCCCTGAACCTTCAAAGGGATGATATTGATGCCTCTATTGGTCTGAACAGGCAACAATCACTTATTCTATGTGATCTGACTAGTTATGGAATTATGTAGTAGCCAGTGCTCACTATGAAATGAAGCTTTATTGATGAAGGCTGAAAGCAACACACATCTATGGACATAACATACACACTGATAAATAAGTTTGTTGGGCAAAACACACCTATTTGGTGAAACACCAAAACTGGTTCTACACCTAGAGCCTGACTTCCCAGGCAAAGCCATTGTGCAGATTCATAGTATCAGGAATGAATCTGTTCGGTGGAGCAGGCATCATGTCCTATCAAAAAGTAGTTAGACCCTTGCACCAGTCATACCAATATTGCAGTACAAGTCTTTTGTTTCCTGCTAGGACATTACTATTGCCTGCTGAGTTCCCAACAAGGTGAGACTCTTATTTTTCACCTCACTGCAAATAGCAAACTATATAGTACCCTCAGCACTTAGAAAGCTAGCCAGCAGGCAGGAGGCTTCCTCTCCAGAACTAGTTTCCTTTCTCTGTGTCTGAAAACCAAAGAAAAGGGTAAGCTGAAAGATCTTAACCTCTGGGCAACCGAGAGAAGCAAACAGAGCTTATATTGTTTACTGGTCTTCAGATATATCTGACCCCAAAATTCATAGATGTTATCTCACTTCTGACACTGGGATTCACATTTGATAATTTGTAGCTTCCGGCATAAGGATCATCCACTCATGCATTGCTCCTTTATTAATGCTTTTTCCTTTTAGTTGCACATTTTAGTTTTTGATTAGCTTACAAAATGGTACGTTTTCATATGGCGTTTTCATAACTCTTCATTTAGGTTAACACTTCCATGACCACTTCCTCTCCCCCATGCTCTGTCCTCATCCTCACACTTCTCCACGTTCAGTATTCTCTCTCTCTCTCTCTCTCTCTCTCTCTCTCTCTCTCTCTTGGTTTTTTGAGACAGGGTGTCTCTGCATAGCCCTGGCTGTACTGAAACTCACTTCGTAGATCAGGCTGGCCTTGAACTCAGAAATCCGCCTGCCTCAGCCTCCTGAGTGCTGGGATTAAAGGCATGCGCCACCGGCCAATATTTTCTTTCTCTATTTTTTTTTTTTTTTTTTTACAGAGAATGGACCCCTATTCTTTCTCTTCTTCCTTTATTTGGCTTCCCTACCTCTATGGGCTTCACAAACACTTACTTCTAAGTAAACATTTAAAAATTCACAGATTATATGCCTAAATGAAGAAACAATGCACAGCTTTAGTTTCTTAATTTATGTCCAATTCAATATATTTTCCTCAAATCTCCACATTTCCTCTTTCTTATTTCAGGTTGAAATTCTATAACGTATATGTACTGCATTTCAGTAAATATCCATGAAATGATAGGAAACTAGGCATGTCCAATTTTCTAACTAATGCTAATAGAATAGAAATTAATATCGATATACAGGTATCTACATGATAGCATATATAGTTGAATGGTTATAAACTCAGAAGTGTTAGATCTGGTTCATAGTGTATATGTATTTGGGTTTTTTGTTTGTTTGCATATTTTGAGAATCTCCTTTCTATAAAATCTGCCAAAAGATGTTGCTCTGAGCTAAAGTGAGTAAAGTCTTTATCCCTAATCCCTTACCATCATTAACTGATGGGGTTTTTTTGTTTGTTTTGTTTGTTTGTTTTTTGCTTTTTAACAATTGCCCGTTTTATTTAGTGAGATGGAGTCTCAAAGTAGGTTCTATTTTTCTTTTCCTGTTGGCTAAGGATATTGAACTCTTTTAAAACTATGTATTTAAAACCATTTGCTTGCTTGTTTGTTTTAAGAATTTCTCTTCCGTTGCTTAGCCTACTTTTTAACTTTGGTTGCATATTTGTATTCACTTTATTTTATTTGAGTTTGTAAGTTCCAGAATATCATCTTTTTGCAGATATATAGCTAGCCTAGAGATTCCAGTTAAAGATATTTCATCCATGATGCCATTTAATCTGAATGCTTCTCCGTTTTTGTGTGATGCCTTGTCAAAAACTGAGTTAGGCATTTCAATATCTCTGTTATTGTGCTAAGATTAATCTGTGTCCTACTATCTAGTTATGTTTATTCTACAAAACTGAGTACACTTGGGTTGAGTGTCTGTATGTTTAGAATGTCTTCTTGTTGAATTTATCCCTTAGACAAAATGATGTGACACTTAGGCAGAATGATGTGACACTTAGGCAGAATGATGTGACACTTTTTACCTCCTTGATTTAAGGCTATTATGTGGCTCGCAATCTCTGACTTTGTGAAGGGTCCACATGGGCAGGCAGGTTGAGCAGATTCAGTTGCCATATTCAGTATACAATTTCTGACAGATGACGTAAAACTACCATAATAATACATAATATTGATATTAACAGGGAATAAATTGGTTTACCCTGAAATTTTCTCATAATTGTCATATGACATAATCACATGCTCCAAGTTTAAAGACACTTGAATAAATTTACATATGTGAGGTAAATAGGAAAGGAAGTTAAACCATTATTTTATAAAGAATATAATCTTAATGATTCAAATTTAAATAGTAACCCAAATAGAAGATATACATATATAAATTTATATCACTTCATAAATAGTTGTTTAGTAGAAATGCATTGTATTTAAGTATTTGATGAAGGATTTGAGATATACCTTCTAGCACAGAAATATAGAATATATATATCTCCTATATATATGTGTGTGTGTGTATATATATATATATATATATATATATATATATGTGTGTGTGTGTGATATCTGTATAGAATTAAAATATTGTATTAATTATAAAATGGCATTATAGAAGCTTGGCTGTTTTAATATAAAATTTGGTAAAATACAAGTATCAATATGTTAGAGGCTTAAAGCAGAAAATGGATTTCTAGTATGTTTTGGGGCTAAAAACAAAAGTATATTGTACATTTCTAGTTTGTTTAGTATCTGAAAATAATGTATCATCTTTTGAAGGAAGACAAAAAAGGTACGTCTAGATGTTATGCACTGTCTGGCACCAGCCTGTCTTAGTCAGGGCTTCTATTCCTGTACAAACATCATGACCAGGAAGCAAGTTGGGGAGGAAAGGGTTTATTCAGCTTACATTTCCATACTGCAGTTGATCACCAAATGATACAAGACTAGAACTCAAGCAGGTCAGAAAGCAGGAGCTGATGCAGAAGCCATTGGAGGGATGTTCTTTACTGGCTTGCTTCCCCTGGCTTGCTCAGCTTGCTCTCTTATAGAACCCAAGACTACCAGCCCAGGGATGGTCCCACCCACAAGGGGCCT
>NC_034591.1:8376649-8405168 GCF_900095145.1 Mus pahari
TCCCCCTTGATCACTAATTGAGAAAATGCCCCACAGCTGGATCTCATGTAGGCATTTCTTCAACTGAAGCTTCTTTCTCTGTGATAATTCCAGCTGTGTCAAGTTGACACAAAACTAGCCAGTACACAGCCTAATGTAAAAAGAAAGCATTAGGGAACATTACACATTAATATTTTTTAGTGGATTATCTGCATGAACATGGATCAAAATGTAGTACAATGATTAATAATAATTACCTAGATTGTAGAATGAAGAATGTTTTACAAAATAAGAGCCACATGCTGGTTACTGCTTCTGGTCTGTGTGCCATATGAAATCATAAAGAAGAGCATTCTAAATACAAGTTGTTCAAATACTGGTCACAAGATAATTATTTTCCACCTGTATCATATGCATTGTATTTTTCCCACTATGATGTGACATTACTAACATATACTGTTCTTTATTGTAGATGATAGAAAGCAAAAGTAGAAGATAAATGTTTATTTGGTGTATACGTTAGGGTTTTATTGCTGTAAAGAGACACCATAGCCATAATAACTCTTATAAAAGAAAACATTTAGTTGGGATGACTAGCAGTTTCAGAGGTTTAACGCATTATCATCATGGTGAGAAACAAAGCAGAGTGCAGGCAGGCATGATGCTGGAAAAGGAGCTGATAGTTCCACATACTGATCTGAATGCAGCCACTGATAAATTATGCTGCTTGCTGTGGCTGTAATATGAGTCCTTGCTCAGTTACCTCTGTACCAACTTTCTGTTTTCTATGCTTTCCTTGGTTTTAATTTTCTTTTAGTGGGTCTAAGTTTGACTGACCTATAACTTGCTCTGTGACCCTGTTGACCTTGAACTCAGAGATCTGCATGCCTCTGACTCCTGAGTGCTGAGTTAAAGGCTCTGACAACCATGCCTGGACCTAAACTTCCTTAATTTCTTTTCACAAAAACCTTATCTAAGCAATATCTTTTCCAGTGGTCACCAATCCCTTTATTCCATTTAATATCTTCAATATGTTTATCCCCTTAGACACAGGATTTAGCCCTATTCCCTTTCTTGCTGCTTCTTTTTTCCTTGAACCATTCATTTTATATTTTTCCTTGCTCAGCTTCCTCTTTTTCATTAAAACATTATTCATAAGAGTGAACACTAGTAACTATACAACAGGGTCTATGCTAGGCTGTCTTGCTATTTACTATGCTGACACAACTAGTCTAAAACTGTTCACTTTAGCCTCAGGCAAACATTTTGTACAAGGGCAAAAAAGAACAGCCATATTGTTAGCTAAAATAATTACAAGAACAATTTTCGGGCCACATACTAAAATTAGTCTCCTCTGAAACCTCTTGAGCCAGGATCCAATGGTTCAAATCACCCTCAGCACCACTATATTCCATGTTCCCATGAGTATAGCCCAATAAGGCTTATGTACTTAAAGCATGTTACTGGTTTCCTAAACCAAAGTCTGAAAAATCTGTATTCCTCTAAACAAACACATGGTCGGGCAGATCACAGCAATACCCCTGTCTCTGGTACCAAGTTCTGTCTTAGTTGAGTTTTATGGCTGTGAAGAAACACCATGAATAGAGTAAATCTTATAAAGGAAAACATTTTGTTGGGAGTGCTTACAGTTTCAGGCATGTGGTCCATTATTACCATGGTTGTAAACATGGCAGAGTTCAAGCAGGTACTGGAGAAGTAGCTGAGAGTTCTACATCTTGATTCAAAGGCAGCAGATGGGGACTGCATACCACCCGGGGCATAACTTGAACATAAGAGACCTCAAAGCCTACCCTCTACAGAAACACATTTCCTCCAACAAAGTCACAGCTACTCCATAAAGGGCAAACCTACTAATAGTGCCTCTTTGTATTGGCCAAGCATGCAAAGATATGAGCCTGTGGGGCTATATGTATTCAAACCACTACATTTGGCTAAAATTATTTAAATGCAGTTGTAATTGTTATAACTATATACAATACCTAGGAGACACTATAGTTTTCTATCAGAACACATACATTTATTAGTAAATTAACATATAATGATAATTAGAAAGAAATCATTCCAATCCTCAGATATTGATTAGAAAGGGGTCTTAATTTAAAAGTAAGATTTCTTTCAAATACTTTTTCAGTCTTGGAAGTAAATTCCTTTACCTCCTGAGACATATCACTGTCTGAATAATATCTTTATTATAATAATTTTCTAGCCCAATTTCATTTATTAAGGTTGCATAAAAGGTATTATTCGAATGATACTGTTTTTTCCATTGTTGTAGTTAATGAAGTATTTTACCTCAAACTATTTTTATGCATGTTTGGTTTCATAATGTCCACATTATTAAAGTTGAGTTTAGAGTCAGCAAAGTTCACACTCTTTTTTCCTGCCCCTGAACATTATGTTAGTTTCCAAATAATTTCTCATATAACATAAAGACAACTGATTTCCTTAATTTTGCTTCTTGGTAAGTATTTGTCCCCAGCATGTGCACAAGGTGTTCATTGTTTATGTATATTTTAATGGGGGTGTACAAATTGAGGTGTTTAACCCTTCCTGAACATACCAATCACATGTCCCTCCAGAAGTTTGGGTTGTCACATCTGACCTTGTGTATAAAGATGCACAGGTCATTTGAAATCACACAAATACAAGCTTATGGGTGGAATGTAGGAAATGCAATAATGCTAAAAGTTAAAGCCAGCAAATTTTGAGGAGTTTGAGAGTTATATTAATCATTGGCATCCTTTCCTGCTAATCTACACATAAAGCTTGAGTGGTCCTTGTCTTGCTAATGATCCACAATTGAGATTCTAAGAAAATCATCAGTAATTACATGGATCACCTGTGTCTCCTTGACTTTGGTGTATAACATCTTCTGTAAGACCCCCATATCTGTGCAGCAGGTTCTTTCTCTGAGTATAGAGCATACCAGTTGTTATCTTAAATATTCAATAACACACCTAACCCAGGAGCAGGAACTACCTGCCATGTGCTGCTGTTGCTTGCCTGTTTCTCTCCACAGTGTTTTCGTATGACAGCTGTGAATCAAAAAAAGAGCTGCATTAAGTCAACTGATACTGACTCCTTTTCCAAACTAACCAGGGAGTCCTCACTTTAAACCCTGAGATGCCCAAGCTCTGTGGCTACTGGTGTACAATTCAAAATAGCATTTTTTTCCTCAGGTCTATTGAGTGTGCAGTAGAGCCCTTAAACCTATCATCTAAGTTTGGGAATGAGGTTTAAGGAAAGCATGCCTCTCAATTTGTCCTTGAGTGTTTATTTTTCCAAAAAAGAAAATAAGTCAGAACAGAACAGAATCATCCAGATCTGTACCAATGTAAAGATCGCAATCTATCGTATTGAATTATGGTGATACTTTATTTTAAATTAAAGTAAAAAATAGAGGGGAAAGATGGAACAACTTAAATGTTCTTAACACTGTCTCTTCATTCTGGGGATTAAGAAGTTTCTTACTCTTCCTCGACTTGAAAGCATATAAGTGATTCGCAGCTCTAATTCTTAAAATTCAGCCAAATATGGATTCTGGGCTTGGCTCCAGCTGGCCACATCAATCCTTTCCCTTCCCCCACATCCTCCTGGTATCTACAATGGAATAATTTTTCTGTACTGTGCATATGGCAACAGCTTTGCTAGCCATACACAGGTAGCAATCACATCTCATGTTTCTAGGCACTCTTTTCTCTTAGTGAAAAACAGAAACAATCGGTTTGAAATTGGAACAATTTCAGATTATTCAAGAACTGCCACATACTGTTCTAAAAATAATTTATCAAAATATATGTGACCAGTATTAAAGAATTAGTATAGGAAGCTATGCATTCTTACTCCATACATTCAATTCAGATTGTAAGCATTTGGTTTTCAGTAAATCCAATAAGATTCTATGTTGAGGGCCAAGTATTAAGCAGGCTAAGCTCATGATTGGGAAGTAATGTCAACTAAATTTAACAGAGGACCCAATTCTTTCCTGATTTATCTTTGCCTCTTTTATAAGTTTATATCACTGTGCTAGAAAACAATAAATTAGTAAACTAAATACGTTTAAATTTTGCTTTTAGAATATGTCAATGATGTATTTATATTTTATTTCTTAATTTGTTTGTGTTTTATGTTTTATATTTACTTTTGTTTTGAACTTTAGCAAAATATATGTGCAATATTATTTTGTGAGTGAGTGAACACGTCTATCCTGTATCAGTTCCACAATATAATCTAGCATTTCTAATAATCTCCAAAGCCCAGTGAGATGCACATGGCACAAAAACAGCATTTCACACTTCACTTGCAGTCACACATTTCATTGGTTTGCAAGCTATCTTTTGTTTTAGAAGAATGGAATGTTAGCATTGGTTTTCATGTGTATAGTAGTCAGGAATTCTTGATGTCCTATGGTGTTGCATGTGAGAATTGTTTTAATGTAGATTGTGCTCATGGTTTTAAGATTATATTTGCACATTTTAATTACTACAATGAATTTTAAAGTGCTTCAATAAAAAAGAATTAATTACTTCCACTGTTTTCAAAGGGCAATACTTTGTCGTAAATGGTCTTTTAGAACAATGAGAAAGATGCCAGGGCCAGAAAGCAGTAGTTGGTGGTGGGTTGGGGAGCAGGTCTGGGGAGGGTATAGCAGACTTTCAAGATAGCATTTGAAATGTAAATGAAGAAAACATCTAATAAAAAAAAAAAGAACAATGAGAAAGATTAATTGCAATGGAGAAATTTGAAGGGACTTTCTGTTCAAGGGACCTTGACACAGGATACCTAACATCTCAGCCTCATTCACATTTCTGAAAATCAGTCTTGCATTAAGAAAAATTGAAATAGTACCATCTACTCCATTAAATTACTAAGAGGATCGTGTAAGAAATGGAAATGATATAAGGCAGAATGAAAGAAAAATTATTACTCATTGGGAAGTGGTCTATAGATAAACATACAACAGATAAAATTTTGACCGTGATAATAAAGGTGGAATCCTTGTAGTTGTACGTGTTTATCCTAAGTTTATGGTACCTCAGGATCTATTTGTGATAACTGTGACCGTTTACTTCATTAGTTGTAAAAAAAAAAAATCACAGTTTTCAGTTGTCGAGCTCCTTCCTACTGGTTTCAGATTGTTCTCCCTGCCTCCTTAAATTTCTATAGCAAAATAACAAAGTTATGAAGTTCATTATATTGACCCATTAAGAGAGAATTATTCTCACCCAGCTACTATATGTACCATTACCCAAAGCTAATGGCATCAATGTGTCTTTATAGTCTTCAAGTTATCAGAGTATTAATGCTTAGACTGCATCAAAAGCTAAAAGACAGCTATTTTTGACAGTTCATTCTGTGATTGAATTATAGTTACGCTAAGTAATATACTTCTCTACTGCAAATTGCCCTCGTGCTGGAATGCCTCTCTCTAACTGGTGTGAAGAGGTGGTATTCTTTTCTTTTTCCCACAATTAGAATTTCAGTTCTGTGGAAATATATTAAGAGGAGACTGAGAGACCTGGATGTAGAAGCTTTGTATCTATAGTGTTTCTAACACGACTAATGTGCAGTGTTTCTTAGAGATAAATCCATTTGTAAATATCATTATTCCAAAATGTCACCCTATTTTAAAGAAATTACTGTAAAGATAAAATTACTGTAAAGATAAAAATAGCATTGAAAAAGATAACTGTAAGAGCTATGTTCTTTTATCAACCATGCTACTAGTTAAGATCTCTTAAAATATTAAAATAGTTTGAATTTGTTACACGCCCTAGTTCTTCAACAGAAGGATAGTTATGTTTTTATACTCACACAAATCAAATTAATGTAGGAAAGAATGCAGCATCCATCTACCTTGAGAATTTTCCTACAGGTCTTCCCTAACATGTCCTTTTAGGTTTTTATCATGTGTGGTCATGGATCATATCAATAAATTGTACATGAATTATCAAATTAGTATTCTCCTGGATTTTAACCCAAGTTTATTGAAGTCTCTGCAGATGTTATTCATTGTTCAACAATAAGTACAATAAAATTTCAAATGATGTACTCATTTTATAACATGGAAAACCATTCAGAGCTAGTAGTTATACATGTGTTTTTGCATGCAAAAATACATATGCTAAAGTAGTATAAAATAATATAGCTGATCTTAGATAAAGTGAACTTTAGCAAATTTCAATATCCAACAGAATTTTAATGATCAGCATTGCTTCTACTGCCATTCAGAAGAATATTTTTGCTTATGTATAAGTTCCTGAAAATGTCGAAATTGCAAAGAATATTCAGTCACTTGATCAAAATGCACCAAATTACAAAGCTTTGACATTGATTGCTAATGTTTCAGGAATTCAAAGAAAGAAATAATACATCCCATACATGCATTTTAGATGAATTCTGTCATGAATAATACACATTTCAAATCTGGCCATGTTTCCATACAGGAAAAAGTAGTTACAAGTAAGAGTTTGATAATTAAGTACTGTTAAGTCAGATCTGTTATAATGTCACACATACATTGTTTAACAACGAAGTGAAATTTCTTGAAAGGATTAATGATATAGGTCAGAATGGAGAATTATGATTTCCAGGGATATCTATCTATCTATCTATCTATCTATCTATCTATTCCCCCAGCTAGAAACACAGCTGCTGAAAAAATACTCATCATCTTCTGACATGCATTTCATGTCTCCTTGACATGTATATCTTCAATGTATACAAGCTTATATACATTCAAATTTTCCACTGAAGCATGCCACCCACATGCATAGAATATGATTGTTCATTTTACACGTAATTTCTTTTTACCAGTCCAGTCAGTATAAACTATGTAGTGATACCATTTTTCATGGATCACTCAGTTACATAACAGTAACCCAAATTGCTTTCCTGGTAGATTCTTTTGAATGTTTTTACCTCAGTCACACAGTAGATCCAAGATACTATCACGGCTTGGACACTAACATTTTGTAAAGTGTCATACTTTCATAGATTCGTGATTACTTGTCCCAGATAAATGTTGAAAAGCTTACTGAGTTATGGATAGGGGAAAGGGAATGGAATATGGAATGTAAAAAATAAATTAAAAGTAAAATTAAATTAAAAAAATAAAAAAAGCACTTGCTAGTGGGGCCGTCCATCGTGAATAATATGTTCAGTGATGAAGTAGTTCTCATAGTAGAATCATAAAGCTCTACATATTGATCAGAAAAATAAAAACCAACAACAGAAAGTACAAACTTCATCTTTTTCTTTCCATTTGCTTTTTATCAGACGTTTTAGCTAAACAGCAATAATATTTGATCTTGGAGAAGAAGGCAGCGAGCAAACAAAGATTTTTCCAGAAATAAAACCTTCTAATTCCAAAGAGTTGTTTAGAAATCTTTAAAGAATTAAAATCTTTTTAACATCTTTAGGGGGAAAGGGGACCTAAAATGTTCAGACATTACATCATCCTTTCTTTTTTAGCTTTCCTGAGAACTATTTAGGGGCAGGTATTTTACATGTGGTCTGACAGAGGCAGAGAAAGATGCGGACTCTTGCCAGTAGCAGCACCATAAATCAACTGTAGAGTTAAATATAGTGCTCAAAGCACTAACAGCTCTGGGATCATTCTTTCTCTTCCCACTAAGCTGGATAGGTTTAAAGGTAAAAACCATATTAGGCTGATTTAAACATAAATAAAAGAATCTATTAACAGAATTAGAACAAATACCATCTCATTGACAGTTAGAGTACATAGACTTTTACTAGAAAATTGAGATGAACGGTATGCGTACAGGATTTAAATGTTCACCTTTCCTTACTATCACTTTAAAAGAAGGCAATGGGTGTAAAGTAGAAACATCTAATGCAACCACAAGGAATGCAGTTGATAACCCCACAGCCTGTGATTCTCAGCACCATTAAGATTCTACCCCAGTAGAAATTTCCATAGTAGAAAAGATAACCTGTTTCTCATCCCATTGGTTTTGCTAAGGTGTTTGGGAAGAAGGAAGTATCCCTGGTCAAAGTCCATCAACTTCTTTCAAGGTGCAAGCTCTAAGGACTGGAAGGTATAGGGTTTGATGAAAGGTAAAATACACTCCACTTCTCATAGAAACTATGTGGTAAATATAAGGCATTGTTCTAAAAATCCTAGTGGGAGTTGAGCACATTTGAATCTAATTAAAATAGACACTACTTTATGTAGTCCTGGATACGCTGGGCCAACCATATGAAGAATGCTGCATAATGGAACTCTTGCATGGAGAAGAGTGTTGATAGATAGGTCTTGTGTTGGAAGTATGAGGTCACTGGTTTATATCCTGAGGAGAAAACCTGGACTTCTTCCATGAAAAACAGCTGCTTTTGTAAAAGGTCTTGCACACAAATGGAATTAACCAAGCTACTGTCATTGTAAGGATTCCACAACTCTCAAAGAGAGGTGCATGTATAGACTTAACACATTTGAGACATTCAGGTTCAGCATGAAAGTATAAATTTCCTTGAAATAAATCCATCAGAGAAAGGCTTGACCAAAAAAATATTGATTTAGTTATTCTTTTCAAATTATTATCTCTGAAAGCTGACAATAAATATTAAGTGGCTTATGTTTCAGTGTTCAGTTCTAGCCTCATGAATGAAATTCTAGGAAGCCATCCAAAAGTTAGATTTAGACAATATGAACTAACCAGTTTCAACTGAATTAGAGATTAAATATTTATCACATTCATTTTATCACGTCCCTCAAAGGTCTATCATTTTATTTTTCTATTCGGAAAAATGTACCTTAAAAATAATTCAAACATATTTAAAATACAAAGGATTATTATTAAAATACCAATATGTATCAAAACCATAAATATGGTAGACCATGTTAAAGTGAAAAGAAAATGTTTTTGTTTTAGAATAATTAACTTAAGCACTATTCCTTGATTTTCTTACTTGACTTTTCTTAAAATATTTAACAGCAGAAAAGTAACTCATAAATATTACTGAATTTTAATACTCAGTTTGACACTGACATATAATTTACCTATAAACATTCATTAAAACTACACTTATAAAAAGGGGTTCTAGTTATAAATGTCTAGAAAGCTATGTTTAATAAAGTTTTGCCTTTACATCTAAATCCTCAAAATCTGAAATAAGTTTATATTGCTTAGCTATTTTTGCAATCACACAAATAAACAATCACTTACTCTTTAGGATATGATACACACACACACACACACACACACACACACACACACACACACATATATATATACATATATCATCAGATAAAGAAAAAGACAATAATTCTTACATACAAATAGCATGAGAAATATCATCTTACTTTGAGAGATTTAAGGTGTTTGATGCTAGCCTATGTCTCCCTGTTCTTTCTTTCTTTGTTTGTTTTTGTTGTTTTATTTCTTGAGTTATAGATGCCTGATAAAATGTAGTCTAGGGAAGCGGTCAGGACAATTAAAATTCACCAAATTTTTGACACTCAAATTGTGTATACGTATCACAGAAAGTGTTTCCGAGTTTGGGGATTTAGCTCAGTGGTAGAGCGCTTGCCTAGCAAGCACAAGGCCCTGGGTTCGGTACTCAGCTCTGGAAAAAAACAGTATTTCTGATAGACATATTTGAGAAACAACAAAAATTATATAAATATAAATAGGGACAATGGACATAGTGTAGTTTAAGGGCAAATGTAAGAATTTACATGGGCACTAAAATGCATATTAGAAAATATTAGATGGGTCTTGCTTTGGGAAAGAAAGGAGCATTTCTTTTTAAATTTTTATTTCCTTGTAGTCACATGGTTCTAGAGAAAGAATTAAAGTAGATGGTAGGTCTGCTGCAAGCTGTGTTGCACAAGTCAGGCAGTTGTCCTGGATGCTGACAAAGATGATGATGGTGGTAAAGTGCTCCCTCTCTTCGATGGTTCATGATGACCATGCTGTGCCTGCAGATGACACACCTACTACCACAGGTCGTGTTTGACTTCAAGTGTGTTCACAGTTTGTACTTTTGTCACCGGAAAATTTCAACTATGTGAATCAGGAATATTGGTATCAGTACCATTTCCTGGTTCTTAGCAGAACAAGAATGAAGAACTCCACAGCTTGAGGAAGGGCCTCACTAAACATTGTTTTTTTCTATTTTGTTTTGTTCTAAGTGATGATTACTAAAGGACATGCACATTATTCAGCTCATCAAAAATAGAGCTATGAATTTTCAACTGATTTCTAGATTTATTACTTTTTAAGTAGTAGAAATGTTTCTACTTTGAGTATTTGGATTTAAAAAACAATAATAAGGAAAAGTTATGTTTTTCTTTTTTGTTTTTGCTTGTTTTTGTTTTTGTATTTCTCTTTTTCTCAGTTCTTTAATTCTCCTAGTTTCTATGACTTTTTAACCTTTATCAGCCATGACAGTTACCCTAATAAGAAACAAATGTCTAGTTTAAATAATTTCCTTATTAAAAAAAAAACAGTTAAGGAAAAGTTTGCAGAACACTCTCAGAACTTTTGAAATAGAAAGTACATAGTTATTTTCAAACCCTAAGATGATTTGAAGAGAAGCTTATAAATAATAACTAACAGGTGTTCCCCCAAAATAAATATTTTTGTTTTACTGATGTAAAGTATTTTTGATAGTTTAATCCAAAATTTATTGATGACTCTAGCAAAATAAAGGATTGGCAGAAACTATCTTGACTGTTTACATGCGAAATTAATATGCATATGAAAGGGAAAGAATTAGGGTGTGAGTGTCTTAGTATTACACATTCATTGGCTCACAGTGGATTGGGGGGAGTTGTTTCTTAGAACTTAGCAGAACTTAAAGGTAAACTGAGCCTACAACAGGAAGCTGAGCGGCAACCTTCAGACTAATGGGAGGGCCTCCTTCGCAGTAAGAGCTGTGGCCTGCAGGGACTAGAAGGAGATCATATTTCACTCTAAACATGTTTATCATTTTTAATTCTAACATTGTTACTAGTGTTTTCTTCTTGTAGAAGGTCACAATCATGTTTTTATGAGGTGTAGAAGGGAGTTTGATGAAAAGTCACCTAATGGTATTTTTTCTCAAATCTTAAGGAAAGGGTAAATTGGGCTCTGAATTAGACCTTTGTCCTTATGGGAATAAATGTCTGTATGTCTTTGACTGTTCTGTAGAATCTTCACTTTTGTCCTGTCTAGTCTAAAGGTGTCCTTGATTTAATGGGTCCTAGGAGAGCAGGGATTTTTAGCAAACTAGCTGGATTCTTACCTTTTTTTCTGGGGATGTATGAGATTTTCCTTAGGGGTCTTAAAGTGAGCCTGGATCACATTATATTTTTCAATTCCAGGATGGTTCACATCAGAAAGCACTTTAAAAATAAAATAGAACAGTTTAGATTATGCATTATTTTCTATATAAGACAAAATGTTTTTTGTTGTTGTCCTGTGACACAAAAATAAAGCAACAATTGGTCCTATCAGTTAATTTTTGCCTAAAATTCATATAAAAAGAGCTAGATCTTGGATAACTTAAACTTGCTTGAAACATCAATGATACCTTCTTTTTTTTCTCTGATTTTATGTGTATATATAGAAAGGTATTCTCCAAGCCTAGTGACCTGAGTTTGATTCCCTAGACTCACATAGGAAAATGAAAGAGTGGATTTCCACAAATTATCCTCTGACCTACACATGGAAACTACACAAAATTGTGGCCACTTGATTGCTTGCACACACACACACACACACACACACACACACACATACACAGACACATGAGCACATGCATGCACACATGCATACACACATATACACAGAAACAAATACATAAAAATTAAGGAAAATATAACTTTCAAAATTCAATGAATTTATATCAAGTTTTATTGTGACATTTGACTGACTTTAAATGTTCAATAAATTGTGATGATTGTCTTCTCAAAAACTAAACCACACTGTTACAGAAAAAAAATGTATATTTGACAACAAACCTAGTACATTATTATCCCTGTGCTTAAATTGCCTGGCAACACACCGTGGTTTCTTTACATATTCTTTGTTTTGGCTGGTTTTCCATCATCCTTCTCTCCCAATCTATTTCCCATCCTGATGCAGAGGCTTCTGATTCTTGGTAAGCCAGCACTCTGCATAATCAGAGTATTTATTCTAATTATAGGGGAAGGACAGGACTGGGAACTCCATATGAATATTCTCACCATTCCTCTCCCAAGCAAAGGCATAAAATAAACAAACATCAATATTGTGACTTTGTTACTTGATTACTTGATTTCCTTTGTTTTTCCCCAGTACTAGATATTGCTAATTGGGCATTCTAAATACTCTACCACTGAGTTATATTCAAAGCTCCTTGTTGATTCTTGAATACATATCTCTGTGATTTTCTGAGTTTTCCGACTTGTCTCAAATTTAAAAAACAAAAACAAACAAAAAAACAACTTAGATCAATAAACACTCAAATGAATAAGTTCCAATATGATAGTTCCTTTTCAAGATTTGTGTGTGTGTGTGTGTGTGTTTGTGTGTGTATAAATGCTCAAAAGTACAGTGCCCACATTGTCCATTGCCAGAGGTGACAGCTCCCACTTGACTTGAGAGCTGTTCTATATGAGTGCTGGGAAGTGAACTTGGGTATTACAGTAGAGCAGAGTATATTCTCAGCCATCTTTCCAGTCCAATTAGCATTTCAATGAAGTAATTTTGTCAATTAGTAAATAGATAAATAAGTAAATAAATAAATAAGTAAGTGTATAATACAAATATGATACAATGGAAAAAATGAAATGTGCTAGATAAAACATTCTTTCCTTAACCAAAGCTCAACATTACAACAATTCAGTTAAGGAAGTCTGTTTCATAAGATTGTCCTTGTGTGGACATATGCACAACAGATATAGCATGAGTGGATGACTTATTGTTTAATTCTTCATATGTGAATTATTTCCAACAGGTTTACTACCAGAAAATGTAAGATACAATTTGTAAATGTCAGAGAACATGTTTTCTTATAGCCATGTAAAATCTAGTTATTTGAAGACACACCGAAACAGATGCTGTGTTGCATGTAAATTATTGGTCAGGAGTATCTGACAAATTAAATTTTCCACTTCATGAAGCAGGCAGACACACTCTTTGCTGCTGATGACACACAATCCCTGTGTAATAGAACTCAACACACTTGAGATACCGTAACAGAGACTAGACACGTGACTAAAAAGGTGATAAAGATTGAGAACAGAGATCTTAGAATCAAAAACAAGACTTTGATATCTTTTTTTGATAACTTCTCTCCACACATATGCAATCATTTGCATATGCAAGCATGCACACAGGGACACACACACATATATACAGAAATGTGAACTTTCACCATGGACCCTAACTTTAATTCTCAGAGAAAGACCACTCTCTCCCACAGAAAAGAAGCAACCAGTAGCAGCGCATAGTTGCATCAACCACATTTGTCAGCATAAAAATATTTAGTTAGCTTATGGAATACTCCATTTAAAATGTTTTATTCTTTAAATCATAAATCAAAATCAATGGTATATTACTTATTTTGAAATGTTTAAAATGTTTTAAAGTTTTTAATTTTTATCAGTATTTACATGCCAAAAACTTCAAAAATAGATTATTTTCTAAAATGTCCCTCCAAATTTATTCACAAGAACTCTAAACTTAGAGACAGTAGAGACATGATTATTCTTGACTTCTGAAGTTCTTTGAGACAGAAACAATTATGCTCTCTCTAAATAGTCAGACTTAATGCAGTTAAAGATCCAGATCTCAAATTCCATGATTATCTAATTAGCTACTTCTTGTACTCCTGATTTGATTTTATGGTACTGTGACAACCTCTATTTCTAATGCATGTTCCTCAATATTCAGGTAGCATACTGACTAGACACAACCCATTCTTACTCTGTGCTTTAATTTGAGCATGTTGGAAATCAGGAAAAAAAAAAAAGTAATCAATACGTGCTAACTGATAAGCCTGTCAGGAGAGAGAGAGATGGCTTCTAATTTTCCCCTGAATCAGAAGAATGGGGAAAATAAACCAGAAGCAGGAAGGAACAACCCAGGCTTGCAGAAGAGTAAAATGGCCACTGGAATTGTGGAGAGGCATAAGAACAGTCATAAAGCATGGTAGCAAGGGAAAATTAGATGCTATAACTTCTGTCGGCACTGAGGCAAAGGAGCTGGGTGTCGGCGCTGTGATTTGTTTTGTTTTAATAAAAGTAATTACTTTTTCAAAATTAAGCTCTGGTTAATTTATATGCTGGTGACTTGAAGAGTATATTAAAGTTGTAGGAAACAATAAAGAACCAGGCATGTTTTCACTGCGGTACATTGATGCTTAGTCCCACTAGCAGGAGAGAATTCTCAAAACCTTGGGCTAAATAACTATTACATTAAAAATAGCCATAGTGTGTAAGCAATTAAGGCTTTTAAAATGATGAGTATGACCTTTGAAGCCAACGTCTAACTAATATGGAAAACTAGCTTGTAGTTTGATGCAGAGCATAGTCTTACTTGCTTTGTTCCATCTATTTACAGTTATTTATTTGAGCTTTGTTGCATTTCAAAAAGGAAAATATGCTCCAAGTAATACTTATTGAGGCATGTAGTTCAGTTGTGGATTAATTCTATGCCACAAGCAGCTTCTGGGAGAAGACCTTCAAAATTATGGAAAACAGCCTATTTGAACTCTAGCATTGGAGATAAAGTAGTGAATTGGCTTCATATGTTAGAGCACTTAGTTATACTGTGGAAGAATGCTACCCTTGGCTGTTGGGTCAGAACACTCAGGTGAGGGGCTAGAATGATTTTTGAAAAAATGATTTTAATCTATATGGGTAATGGTGAAAAAGACAGAGCACTTAGTAAAGAGTATTCTAACTGTTTTGAAATAATCTCATGTTCATAAATATTCTTGCATATTTTGAATGTCATTATACATGTGCAGTATTGATGAGTGAATAAAACAGACATAAAAAAAAAAAAACTTGGATGAAGAGAATTTCCATAACCTGGATTACACAGATAATGAAACTCTGTAGGCAAAATTTTGGGCAAGTAATATGGTTTCTGTGATCTTGGGTTTGCTTTTATACAAATGAAGTTGATTGTTTAAAAAGTTGCTATTCTATTCTGGGTGTGGTGGCAAAGGCAGGCAGATCTATAAGTTTCAGGTCAGCCTGACCTACAGAGTAAGTTCCAGGACAGCCAGGACTATGCAGAAAAAAAAACAACTATCTTGAAAAAAACAAACAAACAAGCAAACAGACAGACAGACAGACAGACAGACACCAAAGGGAACAAATGGGGGAGAGCTGCTGTTATTTCCTGTTACTTTGGTGTCTAGAAGTAGGCTTTATTTCCTTGCTTTTAAATATTTAGAAATATCTGATGATATCTCTCTTACAGGAGACAAATAACTGGGACTGGGTACCAAGTGATTAATCCATCAGTGCTTGCATTCATATATGTGTACTAGTTTCTTCATTGTTTTCAGGAAAATGATCTTATTCTAAATCAGTCTGTTCTCTTTCCTCCCTTCTGTGCAAGACTTGCTTTTTCTACATGGATCACAGATGTCATCACCTCCTCCTCCTCCCCCTCCTCCTCCCCTTCCTTCTCCTCTTCCTCCTCCTTTTCCTTCTCCTCTTCTTCCTCCTCCTCCTCTTCTTCCTCCTCCTCCTCTTCTTCCTCCTCCTCCTTCTCCTGCTGCTGCTCCTCTTGCTCCTCTTGCTCCTTCTCCTCCTCCTCCTCTTCCTCCTCCTCCTCATTCCTCCTCTGTTGTGCTTTTTTATTTATCAGTTAGTTATTCCTTGTGTAGATGAGATTTTGCAGGAAGATATCTTTTAAGTCTGCATAATCAACACTATTTTTATATTGTATATACATATTTATCTTTCATTCCTTTGACTGAAAGGAGGAGAGAGGGATAAGCATCTGTTTAGTCTTCATTAGCAACAGCATGAATTTAAATAAAATTTGGTTGCACATTCCATTGTTTAAGGAATTTGGCAAGCAGGGCTGATCTTATATCTTTCCCCAGTCCCTCTTCCTTCCTATGCTGCTGGGTCACACTTCATTGAGCACATTCCTTTCATCTGACTGGTAAGAAGGTGGATTTTCCATCCTGGGTGTTATTTTGACTTGGACATATACAAAGAGTTTTAAGCTTTAATAACTTTTTTTAAAAAGTCTTACTAGGAAGTCCCAGTACTACAGACTTTTGCCCTTATACTTTGGCGATAGATGTCTTTCTCATGAAACACATTAGATATACTGTGAAATAGTCTTGGCATCACTCTGTCTTCACTTGTTTTTTAATTAACATAAAAATTAACACAATGAATACAGTGTGTGTGCATATGTTGGTACTGTGTATATAATTAGGATGACTTCTGACCTAATTCTGTGGCTGCCTCTCTAGCTTTAACACCACATATTTGATCTATGGATATTTTATCAATAGTGTGATAAGTATAGATATTTTATAAGATTTTTTCTACAGTAAAAGAGTTTGTGGATGAAACGTCTATGATTTACCATTTTATTTAATTATTCTATATGATCTAAAATACATGGAGTTTTTATTAGTATTTCAAGATTTTATGTCAAGATATTTCAAGTATCCTTATATTTCATATTCTTAATATTTTGTTCAGGTGCATTTTCATCTTTTATGTATATTTTCCTTGATCCTTTTCTCCCTGTGCATACTTTCCCCTTCCCCTGAGATGCATGGAAAAAGACAGATTAAACATTTTGTTATCTTAGTCATCTCTCTCCAGTATAAAGTATATGTGTTTTGTGGAAAGAGTCCTCTAGGGTCAGTGCATTTGCTGTGTAAACCTAGAGAGGAAGTTCAGTTAGAAGAAAGCTACAATTATTCAAGGAAAATGTTATGGGGGAGTTAAACTAAGACACTGGCAATAGATTTGTAAGCAAGAGCAAACACAGGACAAATTACTGTGTTAAGTAAAACTGTAGTGATAGATTGCATCTGGGGATGATGTGGATCTCTGGGTGAGCGATCATTGCAACTGCCTTAAAACATGCAGAATGTTTGTGATGTTGGTAATAGAAAGAACAAAAGGGGTGAGTTCTGTTTAAATCATCCAGAGTCTAAGATGTTTGTGCAACATCTAAACAGAGGTTTCTAGTAAGCCTTTGTTTGGCCTTGAGAGGGTAATCTGCCTTACAAGGTATACATTTGAGGCACATCAAAATACTGCTCATGGTAAAATTCATAGTTGTAGATAAAATTTACCACAAAGTTTCTTCTTTTTAAAAAGACCAAGCATGGGGTAGATACAGTAATATAAATATTTAAGAGGTTGTTAACTAAAGTAAGTGATGTGATAGAAAGAAGAAACCAAACATCCCACTCATTAGCTTTTAATATCCTCCAAACACAGTCTTTTTAAAGACAGTGAAGGAAAATAGAGAGAGCCTGACCTCTCATGTCAGGTGGAGGTAGATATATCCTCACTCTCTTTCATACTTATTGTGTGATCTAGAATATTCTTAGCAGGCTAGCTGAAACGAGTCCTTCACTGGGTAAAAAAGAAATGAGAATTCTGTCTTACAGCATTGTTAGGTATGAAGTAATACTTCTTTTAGCAGCTTGAGTCTACTAGGCACTGTTATTGTCTTTCCCTTCCTATATCATATGGTCTTTATTCATGTCCTGTATTTACAGTTTCCTTATTCCTCTTCTATTATGGTCCTGTTTCTGAAGTCAGGTTTACTTGACTAGCTTATTTTCCGAGGACTATTATTTTCTCTCCTCTCTACTCCTTAACATTCGGTATGGCTTTATTTTATTATTATTACTCTTACTATTATTAATTAGTTAGTTAGTTAGTTAGTTTCTACATTCCCAAAGGATATCTTTCTGCATTTTTATCAAGATTCTGCTGCTTAGTATACTCTACATACTACTTGGCCAATGTGTCACATCTACAAGGAACTGTATATATTTTCACTGAATTGTGATAATGACTATTAAATAGAGAGGCGTGAATAATTAGGTCACATTGGAATTAGTAGAAATATACAGGAACAGAAGACTGCCATCCCCGGAATCTATGAGTCAGAGAAAGATGGACTGTGAGTTCCAGTCTAGCCTGATCTACAAGTTAAGGCATTGATATAATAATAATAATAATAATAATAATAATAATAATAATAATGAATTTCAAAAATATCTTACCACTAATGGTCCATTACTTGATGCCTTAAAAGGACTTGAACATCATAACATTCATCTCCTACACTAAGGTTTGAGATGCTTGCTGCTTACATACAGTATGGGATCAAAAGACACAGCTGCCATTTCCAGTTTAGAAATGACCCTTTATTCAAAGCTCAACTGAGAACAGCTAGGACCTTTCTTAGGAGACCAATCTAAGGTTTTGGTTTTTTGGGTTTTTTTTGTTTTTGTTTTTGTTTTTGTTTTTTAAGATAATTTTTCTTGTCATCCAAAGAAGGGTTTTGATATACTTTCAGTGGTATAAAGAAAGAGGCTGAAGGGAATCAAAACAAATTATATTAGGCAAAGAGGTTTAGACTGCTGTTTCCAGTTGTCATGTACCTTAGTCAAGTTAAATTTGCTTCTGATTATGTTATGTAAATATGCATGTTTTGATGCTTGTTACTATTAAAATTAGAAGATAGAGTTTTGAAATATATACTAGTAATACTTTTGAAATTTATAAATTGAGACTATACACTTAGAATCACCTACAAAATAAAAGAATGTATATTGGATTAACCTATGCAATGAAAAAAAATTCAGCGACAGCAATTTTTTGTTCCACAAAGTTTATATTTCAGCAATTTTGACCACCAAGATTCTGGTGAAAGGATCTGTGTGCTGGAAAGTTTTAAAATATAATACTTAACAACATAAAAGCCTAGAAATGGAAACATAGTAGACACTAACACTTGGTTGTGTTTTCACAAGGGGCAGAACAAAAAGATGAAAGACAAGTGAGGAGGGGAAAGAAGAGGAGAGGGGTGTCTATGTACCTCTGAAATGTAGACTGTGAACTTGTTTAACCTCACTGATCTTCACAATATTTACAAATATCTAGATGTGGTCATCATTTAGTCAAAATGTTTTGGCATCTTATAGGCCCAGCCTTTGATGATCTTTAAAAGACATGTTTGTTGTAAGAAAAGGACAAAATTTAAGTCATGGGGAAAAAATCCATGAGCCTAAAACCATCAATGAATACAAGCAATTCATTTGAGTCTAGCAACTTGTGGGGTCCTTCTATCCTTTCTGCTATAAAACTTGGAGGAGGAAGAAGTGGGAGTGGAGGGAGGGAGGAGGGAAGAGAATGAATTGGTTAGAAATGCTGGAGAAAAAAAAAATTACAAATGTGAAAGAGCAACATACAGAGGTTCTGCACCCACTAAAGAAGCTAGTTCTGGCCAGTCTTGAATGTTTGGATGAATATTAACTTCACTACCTTTCTCAAAATTTGACTCAGTCATTGAAATGTGGGTGTAACTATGGGAATAAATCCGTGTTTCTTCTATATATACCTAGAATGCCACAGAAACTATATATTTTATTACAGAGAGGTGAATCATCATGTAGAAATTTAAGATAAAATACCCATTTCTTAGATATGTGGTAAAAACATTGAGGAATGGTAGTTTATAAAATTATGTTTCAGTATCTTAAGTAATGGCTGGTAGTGATTATGTTTTATGATTATACTATGTTAATTTTTTTTTCTTTTCCAAATAAATCACAAAAAAATTTGTGATAGGTAAAGGTGTGGGAAAGTAAATTGGAGCATTTATAAATAGAAAACAGGTGGACTAAATAACCCAGGGTTCTTCTGCCATGGGGCTCTGAAGTACATCCTAGTTGTAGACAGAGTACAGTCTCTCAGTTTGCTCTGCACAAGTTAATCTACAATTTTGGGATTTCATTTTTTTTCATTTACTTTTTATTATTATTATTTTCTTTATTTACATTTCAAATGCTATCCCGAAAGTTCCCTATACCTCCCCGCCCCTGCTCCCCTACCCACCCACTCCCACTACTTGGCCCAGGCCTTCCCTTGTGCTGGGTCATATAAAGTTTGCAAGACCAAGGAGCCTCTCTTCAATTTTGGTATTTCAAACACTACTTTTTTTTTTCAATTTTTTATTAGATATTTTCTTCATTAACATTTCAAATGCTATCCCGAAAGTCCCCTATACCCTCCCGACGCCCTGCTCCCCTTCCCACCCACGCCCACTTCTTGGCCCTGGCATTCCCCTGTACTGGGGCATATGAAGTTTGCAAGACCAAGGGGCCTCTCTTCCCAATGATGGTTGACTGGGCCATCTTCTGCTATATATGCAGCTAGATACAAGAGCTCTGGGGGACTGGTTAGTTCATATTGTTGCTCTACCTATAGGGTTGCAGACCCTTTCAGCTCCTTGGGTACTTTCTCTTGCTACTCCATTGGGGGTCCTGTGTTCCATCCAATAGATGACTGTGAGCATCTACTTCTGTATTTNCCAGGCACTGGCATAGCCTCACACGAGACAGCTATATCAGGGTCCTTTCAGCAAATGAAATTTATCCATAACCAGTCACAATGTTGCTTAAAATGATATAAATTGATTTTTCTGCCAAGATATAGTCCCCTATATCTTTATTCCTGTTGTCTACATTGTCCTAGTTCACAATGTTGATAGCTTACTGGGTACAGACTCTATAGAGTTACATCAGTGTATTCTGCACTATAATATTTAACAAATCATTGAGACTATATCATTTGCTGAAAACATGGAAAATGGAGAACTTGTTTAAACTTACTTGTGAAATATATAAAAAGAACTCTTTTCTATAATCTTTCGATTGCTTCTTAATATGTCTAGCACACCATGAAGTAGGGGAAGTAATGTCTCACAATGATACTGAGTTATAGCCCTAATAATTAATTCCACTACAAAAGCTGTAGTCTACACAGATGTTTTGTAGTCATACTAACACCGTAGAAATAAATGTTGTTTTAAAATGCCATCAGTTGCTCTTTGATAAAGTGTGAGCACCAGGAAGATGTGAAAAGGTAGAAGAATGTTAAATAGCATCTCACATTACAGAAAATTTGTCTTGGCACCAATACCAGTTTATGTCACTGTAAAGTCTAATAGAAATGAAGAAGGAATAGCCTGGATTTTGCAGAAGGAAATTCAGAATTGAAAATACTTACCATTGATTGTACATAGTATATTGACATATAAGAAAATTATAATCATATATTTAAATAAAGAAAAGACAATATTGAGAATAAGGTTGAGTGGAAGAAAGGTGTTTGAACTCTGGAAGTTGTGTAAAAAGTTCATGTTGACCACTGTATAAGGGTCATAAAAAGATTCTTTTCTAATTTGCATATAATTGCCAAAGGCTTTTATTATTGCAAATTTAGGTGAAATGGGTTGACACAAAAATAAGTACATTTTAGAACAATGGAAAAGAACTTCTACTAAGGAAAATATTCTTTTTTAATGGACTGAATTCACAGGTCCATTTTTAAATGTGTAGTTTGTTTCCAGGGTGATTTCATATATAAACTACCAAAACTGTAACTGTCTATATGTAGAAATGCACAATTCTTGCCAAACTTATATTCAGCTAGTAACATAGTTTTCAGTTGGAAGGATCCCTTCACTGTTTAAAATTAAGTATACAAAGTCATTTTTATTACTCAGATTTGGTGATATAGAAGATAACAAAATACTTCATTGTTCTTAAAATGAAGAATATACAAAATCCATAAAATTAATATTATATATATTAGCATTAGTATACAATATGTCATGCCTCTATCTTTTATTCCTTTCCTATATAAAGTTACCAGTGTTAATATTAGTACCTGACATAATTTAAATATGGTATCCTCAAAACATCTTGTATAGAAGCACTAGTCTCCAGGAAGTCAAGCCATACACTGAGAAGTACAGGCTTGGACTTAATCAGTACGTTAATTTATTGATGGCCTTATACTGTCAAGGCACTATGTATGGGTTGAGATATGGGAGGCAGGGCCTGGATGTAGGAAAGTCCTCCCTGAGGGAATGCCTTTGAATGATATGTCTTGTCATTACTCCTGTGTGATGCGCTTGGCTTCCTGGCTACCACGAGGTGAACAGCTTTCCATTCCAGTGCCCTTCGTCCATGATGACTCTTCCTTGCTATGGTCTTAAAAGAAATGAAAGCAGTAGAACACAAATTACAAACTGTGAAACTGTTCGTCCACATATATCCTCCCTTGCATTGTTTTGCTCAGACATCTGTCACAGAGATAAAGTGTCTAATACAGAATGCTCAGTAAAACAGATGTAAGTGTATTATTGAAAGTATATTCCATGTGGACCTTAATTTTCTTTTTAATAATGATTTTATTAATTTATATTTCAAATTATATCCCTGTTACCCCTCCACAAACCTCCCATCCTATGTCCACTCTTGCCCCCTCCCCGTTGCCTCTATGATGGTGCTCCTCTACTCATTCATCCACTCCCACCTCACTGCTCTAGCATCCCTCTATGCTGGGGCATCAAGCCTCCACAGGAACAAGGGCCTCCCCTCTCACTGATGTCACATAAGGTCATTTTCTGCTACATATGTATCTGGAGCTATGGATCCCTCCGTGTATATTCTTTGGTTGGTCACTTTGTCCCTGGGAAATCTGGCTGGTCCAGTTAGTTAGTATTGTTCTTCCTTTGGAGTTGCAATTCCCTTAAGCTCCTTCAGTCCTTTCCCTAGCTCTTCCATTGGGTCCCCAGGCTCAATTCAATGGCTGGCTATGAGTATTTGCATCTGTATTTGTCCGGTGCTGGTAGTACCTCTCAGGGAACAGCCATACCTGGCTCCTCTCAGCAACTGCTTCTTGGCATCAGCAATAGTGTCTAAGTTTGGTTTGTGCAGAAGGGATGGATCCCTAGATGGGTCGGTCTCTCTATAGCCTTTTTCAGACTCTGTTTCAATTTTTGTCCCTGTCTTTTCTTTGTACAAGAACATTCGTGGGTTAAATTTTTGAGATTGATGGGTGACCCCATCCCTACCATGCCTATCTACTGGAGGTTGTCTTTACAGGTTCTATCTCCCCCTTTGTTTGTTGTTGTTGTTGTTGTTGTTGTTGTTTTGGTTAAAATCACCACAGTTATAGAACCTAATTTTTAAGATCAGAGATACTTATATTTATTTTTACATTATACAGCTAATCTTTAATTGAGTATATATAAACTACTATTCTATTTTCTTCTTCATTATAACTCTTGGGAGACAATTTATTCATCTCATTTTCTATATTACTGAGGTCCAAGGTGTGAATAGTTGGTGGTAGTATGCCTTCCTAATACACAGGAAATTTGGTGATGTTCCTTCTCCTATAACAGGGATCTAAAAAAAGTAACGATTCTTTTTCCTTAATTTCTTATACTTTATACTTCAACCTCTCTCATGTACCTCCTATGTGTTTGTAATTAAAATTCAGGTTTAGATGACCCTTTCATTGCTTGTTGTTTTTTAAAATTTATTTTAGCTGAGCTAATACACTTGTTTGTTTTGGTTTGGTTTTTCAAGACAGGGATTCTCTGGGTAGCCTTAGCTCTTCTGAAACTCTGTAGATTAGGCTGGCCCCAAACTCAGAGTTCCACCTGCCTTTGCCTCCAAAGCACTGAGATTAAAGGTTCCACCACTGCCTTTCTTTAGAGCTTATGATTTAAGTTTGCTTGGGTACCTATAATTTGGACTCTCTGGAATTAGGGTATGTTATAGTTTTGAAACTTAGAACAGTGAGATAGATTGTAAGAGTAGATGCCATTTTTAACAAAACATGTAGTTGAAGGAGTCACAAATAATGACATTAAAGGACAAAGACTACATGAAGGGCGACTATGTATCCATGCATTCCCAAAGACAATAAGATATCATAAATGAAAATGGCTCTAGCCTGACCTAAATACTAAAATGTTTGATCTATATTCCCCAGTTGAACTCATGTTTGTTATTTAAAAACAACAACAAAAAAATGGTGGAGACATAAAGAAAGGCAGTCTCTAATAAGCCAAGGTTTTTTTGTTTATATTTCCTGTAAGTTAGGGGTTAAGAAGAGACAATATTTGTATTTCTGTTTCTCTCTGTTAAAAAATCTATATTTTGTAGATTCAAATTGAAATTCATTACTAATTGCATTAAGTATATAATTAAAGAACATGGGGCAAAATTCAGGGTACAGTTTGAAACACTGCAGTATTTTTATCACATGGAGATGCTGCAAGAAAGAGAAAGTGCAATCTAGACATTAAAAAGGAACACACTTAATAAATTTGATACCTCTCCATGTTTTAGCTCCTAAGTATCATAGTGTTTATATAATATAGAAAATTGGATGGTCAAAAGACATTGAAATGTCCCAGTAGAACAATTTAAAGAACGTATGGAGTTTAGTGATACATATTCCACAGTCCCACTAACTTGTTACACCATAGTGTCCTTGTAGCTAGTGGCTTGGAACAAATAAAACTACTTAAGTCATCGCACCATTAAAGAAGCATGTATAAAAGATTGGACTCTGTTGAGTGGCAGGCTAATCCAGGACTTTCCCTGAGGCTCTGACATAAGGAAATGGAACTTAATTCCTTGTCTACAACTAGGTACTTGCTTATTGAGGCAAGTCATAGCCTAGAACAATGGCTTAAGGAGACCTAGGGTTTTCTAGATCCTGAGAACATGACTGGTCTTAAATTGAAGGGCTGTGGTACCAACCCCAAGGCTTTCAGCACTCAACTTGTAACTTACTTGAGATATACTGTGTCCTCTTTGTACATTGCCTGGGTAGGTACCTGATGACTTTGTCCAATTGTATGTTATTTTCTGCTTTGGATCTCTCATTTTCCCTGACGAGTGTACGACAATGCTTTACTCAATAATAAAGCATCTTGGAATAACACATATCTTGTGCATGATCTCCCAATTGATCACTAACTTATCTATAGTCTTTCTCTTCTGATCTGGTCCTTCTTTTGAGGCAACTGTCACTGAAGAATGACCTCCTGGCTCAGGTCACTAGTCTATGAACATATAAAGATACTTCAATAGACTCTATTTCTATCACAAATTATTTATTTCCTTTTAGTCTTTAGGCATATACTTCTTGGGAATATGATGAACACAGTGTTTACTATTGATCTAATGTTGAAGAATCATAAAGAAAGGTTGATTTCTGGGAATTTAGTAGCATGAAGTATAAGAACTGCCTGCCACTGACAGCAGAACACCAGAGTATCCTGTACCAGTAGTATCTGTTTATAAAGGACCTTATATTAATAACCACTCTCATGTTTGGTTACCTTTCAGAAATGTTGGAATCCAACAATGTGATCACTTTCAATGGCTTGGCCAATAGCTCCAGTTACCACACCTTCCTTCTGGATGAAGAACGGAGTAGACTATATGTTGGAGCAAAAGATCATATTTTTTCATTCAACTTGGTGAATATTAAAGATTTTCAAAAGGTATCCATATTCTAATATTTATGCTCTATTTTTAAACACTTAAGATTTTATGATATTTTACAGCTACTTAATATCATGACAACATACAAAATTATTTCAAAATGATTTTTCCAGACATATAGAAAAATGAATGACAACATGCCAGTAGATATAGTAAGCCATATTATCAACAAGGATGAAAAAATCATAGTACTGTTGATGCTCATTTAAAAAACAAAACAAACAATAACAAAAAGCCTCTAGCTTATACTTCCATAAGTCTTTATGGAATAAGGTTTTATGCAGAAAATAACATACAATCTGCAATGTTGGAGGAATACCTCCTAACTGAGTTTATGAACTATATATTTCCATGTACATATATTTGTGTAAGTTGTCCATCTCTCCATTTGTCATCATATTATAGGTTCATCAAGCAATCATCTTATGATCTTCTTGTATTTGAAAATAGTTCTATTTGAATATAGATATTCTCATTTACATGTTATGACAGAGATGTATTACATATTATGACAGAGATGAGTAATTGTGACAAATAATATAGATCATGATGCCTACAATATTTTTAATCATTCATTTTAAATAATAAATTTGTAAATCCTCATGTAAAATCAAATTTCAGGGTATCAATATTCTTTCAAAATTGGTTATTTAGATGTCAGAAGGTTGACATTTCTCATAATATCCCTTTAGATTTCTGGCTCACTTCAGTCACTCTATGAATCTATGTTTAAAACAAACATAGATTTTTTTAAAGTAGACAGAACTGTTTTGCTTCATCTGCATGCTATAACTGTAAGTCAACCAAATTTTCCTAGTTTTCCAGCCTTAATTCCCTAAGGAAGCAAATCTTTTTAGAGCAGCTTGCATGAGAACCCCAGAGTGTGTTTCAGTTAGCATGTTTATTGGTATCTCTGGTTTTGGCTTTGTTTCTCTGAGCACTGAAGGCACTAATGTAGTGTGTGGAATATTTATTGAGAACACATTGGTTGACAAATTCTTAAAAGTGTGTGAACTGCTTGGAGACATAACTTTAAATCTGTTTCTTTATCATTATTATTACCTAAACATAAAAGTTTTTTTTACATATATAAAAGCTTGAATTAAGATGCAGTCTTAGTCAGGGTTTCTATTCATGCACAAAACATCATGACCAAGAAGCAAGTTGTGGAGCTTCCCCTTCATACGGCTGTTCATCACCAAGGAAGTCAGGACTGGAACTCAAGCAGGTCTGAAAGCAGGAGCTGATGCAGAAGCCATGGAAGAATGTTGTTCACTGGCTTGCTTCCCCTGGCTTGCTCAACCTGCTCTCTTATAGAACCTAAGACTACCAGCCCAGGGATGGTCCCACCCACAAGGGGTCTTTCTCCCTTGATCACTAATTGAGAAAACGCCTTACAGCTAGGTCTCATGGAGGCACTTCCCCAACTGAAGCTCCTTTCTCTGTGATAACTCCAGCCTGTGTCAAGTTGACACAAAACTAGCCAGTACAGATGCATATTCACAAAACATTGCAGTTCAAATGTGATATATTTTATAGTAAAAATGAGACAATAAATCATAACCTGAGTATGTTTAATATGATTTTTTTAAAAAAAGGGTCATTTCTAAGTGTCCACAGGCAGTGACCATATAATAATGAAATGTGTCTTTCAAAGAATTTTTGTAATTAATCATTCTATTCGTTTACATCACAAACGATATCCACTTCCCAGTTAACCCCCTCCACTAATCCCCAATCCCGCATCCAATGTCCCCCCTCTCCTTTGCCTATATGTGAATGCTCCACCACCCACCCACACTCTCCCGTTCCACCAGTCCAACATCCCCCTATTCTGAGGCATCAAGGGCCTCGCCTCCTGTTGCTGTCAGCCATGGATCCTTCCAGGTACACTCCTGGGTTGGTGGTCTAGACTCTGGGAGAACTGGGTGATCATGTCATCCTAGGTTGTTCTTCCAAAGGGGATGCAACCCCTCTCAGCTCTTCCAGTCTTTCCACCAGCTCCCCCACCAGCTCCCCCACCAGCTCCCCCACCAGCTCCCCCACCAGCTCCCCCACCAGCTCCTCCACCAGCTCCCCCACCAGCTCCCCCACCAGCTCCCCCACCAGGTTCTCTGAGCTCAGTCTGATGGTTGGCTCCCAGCATCCACTTCTGCGTTGGTCAGTTACTAACCAGAACTCTTCAGGAACCACCACACTAGGTTCCTGTCAGCAAGGGCCTCTTGACCACAGCAACAGTATTGGGTTTGGTGTCTGCAGACATGGTCAATCTCCATGGTAGACCATGATTGAACCTGCCTTCAGTCTCTGTCCCATTTTTTACTCCCAATGCTTCCTTTGGAAAAGAACATTTCTGGGTTAAAAACTTTGAGGTGGGTGGGTGACCTCATCCCTCGACCAGGGGCTGTGCTTTTTTCTACTGGAGGTGGTCTCAAAAGGTTCTGTCTTCCCCTTCTCTGCACATTTCCACTAAAGTCATCCCCATTGGTTCTTGGAAGCTTCGCATTTCCCTGGTGTCTGGGACCCTCCAGTGACTATCCCCTGTTCATTACCTCTGTACCTCTCGCACATCTCCTCCAGTCCCTGATACTGACACACTTATTTTCTCCCCCTACTTTCTACCTTCCTGGCCCTTCTCCCTCCACCTCTCACAATCAACCTTTTTTATTAGTATTATTTGATATTTTCTTTATTTACATTTCAAATGCTATCCCAAAAGTTCCCCATACCCTCCCCCTGCCCCTGCTCCCCTACCCACCCACTCCCACTTCTTGTCCCTGGCTGTCCCTTGTGCTGGGTCATAAAAAGTTTACAAGACCAAGGGGCCTCTATTCCCGATGATGGCCAATTAGACCATCTTCTGCTACATATGCAGCTAGAGACTCGAGCTCAGGGGGTACTGGTTAGTTCATATTGTTGTTCCACCTACAGGGTTGCAGTCCCTTTCAGTTCCTTGGGTACTTTCTCTAGCTCCTCC
>NC_034591.1:8406214-8410418 GCF_900095145.1 Mus pahari
AGTCTCTGGATAGTCCATCCTTTCATCTTAGCTCTAAATTTTGTCTCTGTACTTAAATCCTTTCATGGGTATTTTGTTCCTTATTCCAAGGAAGAATGAGTATCCACAAGATGGTCTTCCTTCTTGGTTTTCACAATCAACTTTTAAATGGTCAAAAAATAAGAAATTTTGTGTTGATATCTTATACAAAGAAACAATTCTTTATTAAGTGAAGTAGAAACTTAGACCATTTGCTATTTTAAATTTAGGATATCATATTTAACAAAATTATGAGGATATCTTGTGTTGTTTTGTAAACTTCATATATATGATGATAGATAGATAGATGGATGGATAGATAGATGATAGATAGATAGATAGATAGATAGATAGATAGATAGATAGATAGATAGAGATATGCCCACATGCTACCTCTAATAATGTAAATTTTATATTTAACACTTTCTTTTAGACACATGTTATAAACTTTGCAATGAAACAAATTGTGTCTGAATTTTAAAAGAACCAAATAAGTACTTTACAATGCTAGAATTTTGTAAGAGAGATATATTCAAGTGCTTCATGGGCAAGCATGACAACCTGTGCTCTGTTTACAGCATCCACTTAAAGTGCCATGATCTTAGAATAGTCCTTTAATCGTAGCTCTTAGGAGGTTGAAACAATGGGAACAAGCAATCTGCTGGTCAGCCAGTCTAGGCATATCTATTAGCTCATGGTTCACTAACATTACAGTAAAAATAAAACAGAGAGCATTTAAGAAATATACCCAACATTAGCTTCTAGAGTCTACACTTCTGCATGCACATCTTCACATATTCACATGTAAAGTAGATCATGAAATACATTAAATAATGGAGTCAGAAACTAAGATATTTGTAGTTAACTAGTTTTTGAGTAAAGAAAAAATGTAATAAGATTATAAAATTACTAATTTTTGACAGAAGTGAAAAACACAAAATAAAACTAATAATTGCTTAGCAAAAATAATTAACTAGAAAAATGAAAAGAATGTGTCTTCTAAAATCTATTTGTTCTAAAGTCAATATATATATGGATAAAATATTTTAATTATAGCACAATTTAGCTAGAATTTCGCTATGATATTCAATAAATCTTAGTTTATGGTTGGACAGAGAAACATTATATCTTATCCTCAACCGCTGTGAACTTCAAATTTAAAAGATAAAACTCCCTGACCTCAATTGCCAACTTGAAGACAGATGGCCATGGGATTCTCCTCTAAACTGTCAAAGTTCAGAGTGATGTTCATTCATAAACATGATCAATGAACTATTTCTGAATGTCTTCAATGTGTGACTACATTATGTGGAACAGGTTTTTATCTCAGTTTTAATTTAGACCCACAAACACATATGTGCAGAAAATCACTTAGAAGAGAACAAATTAAGAGCTTAATAATAAAAAATGAGTTACCCATTCTATTCTTAAACATCATATTTGTTATATGAACTTGAAATGCATTTCTCAAGGAATCATATGTCCTTTCAATGACTCCTAAATTTTTGTTTATAAGTATGCTGCATTTGGGCTTCCAATTCCCTGAGTTGAAATCTCAATCTTTACCTGAGCTTGTGACCATTTACAGTGAATTATCTTGAGGCTTCAAATGAATGGCAATCAATCATCCTGAGGCTAAAAGCTTTCTAGCACACATAAATAATAAACTGCCACTGACTCTGGATTTTTATTTAATGTATGGCATTTCCCCTCGGATATTAACAAATGTAACTCGAAGAGAAAACTGTTGAAGAAGGAGTACATTGTTTTGTCCACTGGAGAAAAGAGCTATTAAAATTAAAACCCAAGGAAAATTTTTGAGACTTGGAACTTAGATGCTATTATACTAAAATTTGGATGAGAGTATTTATATTGCTATTATAGAGAAAATGTATTCAACTGTCTAAGTCACCATCAGTAGCATCGTGGTTCTTCTACTTTGATTGGATTTGTAATCAATGAAAGACCTTGGAAGTCTTTCAGCTTCCCAAGTACTGGGATTATAGTTAATAAACACCATGCCCAGTCAAAGAAGCAGTTTTTCAGAGCTATATTTTTCTTTGTTTCCATTTTCATCATCTCAAAACATATGTTGTTACTTTTAAATATTTCTTATTTTCATTTGGAGAGAAATGGAAGGCAAACAAGAAAGAGATTACTTCATGAGCTGTATTTTCCAAACATTTCTGGTCTCACACTTTATTGCCATGCTAGAGTTTGGTTCAGCAATTCCTCCCACACTGAACTGCTCACATCTATGAATCCCTTAATAGATTTCCAACTCTAATTTCATACATTGCAAAAAATAGTTTATAGATGGAGAATGCATGACCTTAGTATATAGAAATGTATTAGCTATTGTTAAAAGAGTCAAATTTGAAAGATTCCTGCATATAGTATTTCTTTCCCTGAGATGTGCCAAATAAATACAAAAGATTATACAGTACCAAATATCTTGGCAAATTTAATTGCATAAAAATATGATTCTTCTGTGTCCTTAGATTGTGTGGCCAGTATCTTATACCAGGAGAGATGAATGCAAATGGGCTGGAAAAGATATCCTGGTAAGTGTTAATCTGCTAACTTATTTTAGTAATTTCTTAAGTAATTTACTACTATGTGATTTCTTCTTTCAAATTCTTGTGAATAACATTCTTTTGCTGCAAATCTAATCACTGGAAGAGTAAGTGTTTTTGTTCAATTATAGAAATATAATTTTATATAAAGAAAGTAGGTAATGATAACAATAATTCTTTGATGGTTTATTTGTGAAGACAATAATTATCAAAATGCAACTTTGTATCATACATGCCTATATTACATGGCAAATGATTTGTACAGATAGAGTTAAATATGTTAGTTCTTGCTGGTTTCTCCTGAATGATAATTTGTCCCAAGGTCATCATTATTAAATTACTTTTGTTTTCTTTTTACCCATCATATTTTTCTTTCTTTAATCTTTCTTTTACATTTTCTTACTAGTTTTTCTATCCTTCTTGTTATTATTCAAAAAATAGTAAGAATTAACTATGTAACTTACAGTATCCTAGACACTATGGCATCAAACACAATTTATGCAATGCTATAACGGGTTTATCATTCATCAGTAGGTAAATAACTTTTACATAGGTCATTTCTTCCTAAGGTAAACTTGATGACAAAGTATGCAATAGATTGAAAGTAAAGCTTCAAATCTGAACAAACCATAAAAACAGTTCAACTTTATTAGTAAATAGATTACTATAATTTCATTATAACATATGTACTCTATTTTATGCCTTATCAATATTTCAGGAAATCTAAAACACAAAATTACACCTAAACCTTTTGTCTATTTTAAATATTAACATTTAGAAGAAATTCATCCTGTGTGTTTCCAACATCCATGTCTAAGCATGTGTTATCAAAAGGCAATCTGATTGTCAACCCCTGCCTAAAATGTAGACTTTAATTCACTGGTAAAAACTGGCTCTCTCAGTTAATAACAAAGACACTGCTAAAAGAAGATGGATTGAGGAACAAAAGGCATAGAAGTTCCCAACCCTGGTATATCTAATTATCAATAGCAACTAGAAGTCTGCCACTGTAAATTACCTGCTAAACACAGGCATTATAATAAAACTCAATCATGAGGCTATTTAAAGATGATGAGCCCTAGTAGGTTGGATTTGTAGATGGATAGAAAAATCAGATTCCAATCAAAATACAAGGACAAGTAGAGATTTACAGCCAAGAATTGGGGTGAGGTTTGGTGTGAATTACCATAATAAAATGCCTAGGATTTAGAGAATTCTGGTTAATGAGTACAAAGGATTGGTTTGGAGGACAACCCAGGGTGATAAACCCAGAGAATTTAGGGTAGTGAAGTTGGTGAGATATTATAGGTCAAGAATCATTTTGCTAAAGCTGGACAATTCAGGGATGCACATGGAAGCCTTGAGTGTGCTATTCAGAGAAATCTGGCTGGAGCTGGAGCAGAAGTCAGAGTGTGCAGTTATATACTACAATATTCCATTTTATTAAACCAGCAAATAAAGTAATTCAGAATACACATTTAAAACCTATCATTAAAAATCTTTTGAACAAGCCGGGCATGGTGGCACATGCCTTTAATCCCAGCACTCGGGAGGCAGAGGCAGGTGGATTTCTGAGTTCGAGGCCAGCCTGGTCTACAAAGTGAGTTCCA
>NC_034591.1:8410521-8412312 GCF_900095145.1 Mus pahari
TTTCGAACATTTTAATTTTATGTAAGAAATTAACATAAAAGAAAATGTTTCTTTTTTCTTTATTATTGGATATTTCCTTTACTTACATATCAAATGGTATTCCCTTCCCTGCTTTATCCCTTTCCAGAAACTCCCTGTGCCATTCTCCCTCCCACAGCTCCCTTCACAGGTTCCTCCACCCACCCACCCACTTCCACCTCCCCATCCTCAATTCCCCTACACTCGGTCATCTATTGAACCTTCATAGGACCAAGGAGCTCTCCTCGCATTGATGATGCATGACAAGGCCTTCCTCTGCTACATATGCAATTGAAGCCATGTGCACTCCTTTGTTGATGGCTTAGTCCCTGGGAGCTCTTAGGGGAGGGGTTCCGGTTGGTTGATATTGTTGTTCTTCCTATGGGGTTGCAAACCCCTTCAACTCCCTCCTTCAGTCCTTTCTCTATTGGGGATCCCACACACAGTTCAATGGTTGGCTGTGAGCATCCACCTCTGTATTTGTAAAGCTCTGGCAGGGTCTCTCAGGAGACAGCCATATCAGTCTCCTTTCAGCATGCACTTCTTGGCATCCACACTAGTGTCTGGATTTGGGAACTGTATATGGGCTGAATCCTCAGTGGGACAGTCTCTGGATGGCCTTTCCTTCAGCCTCTGCTCTACACTTTATCTCCATATTTGCTCCTGTGAATATTTTGTCTTTCTTCTAAGAAGGACCTAAGCACCCACACTTTGATCTTCCTTCTTCTTGAGCTTCAGGTGGTCTGTGAATTGTATCTTGGTTATTTGGAGCATTTGGGCTAATATCCACCTATCAGTGAGTGCATACCATGTGTTTTCTTTTGCAACTGGGTTACCTCACTCAGGATTATATTTTCTAGTTCTATCCATTTGCCTAAAAATTTCATGAATTCATCATTTTTGATAGCTAAGTAGTATTCCATTTTTTAAATGTACCACATTTTCTGTATCCATTCCTCTGTTGAAGTACATCTGGGATGTTTCCAGCTTCTGGCTATTATAAATAAGGCTACTATGAACATAGTGGAGCATGTGTCCTTATTACATGTCAGAGCATCTTCTGAGTATATGCCCAGGAGTGGTACAGCTTGGTCCTCAGGTAATATACTATGTCCAATTTTCTGAGGAACCATCAGAATAATCTCCGGAGTGGTTGTACCAGCTTGCAATCCCACCAACAATGGAGGAGTGTTCCTCTTTCTCCACATCAAATGTTTATTTGGAATGAGAAGATGAATCTTTTGCTAAGGTGCCTACTATGCAAGCAGGGGACACAAAGAAAAATCCTGGAGTGGCAGAGTGCTATGGGAATCCTAGCCTGTGAATGTGAAGATACTTGAAGTTCACTGGACAGCTCGCTTAACAAAATTTATTAGCCTCAGATTCAGTGAGAGACCCTGTGCCAAACAAGAAATGTGGAGAGCAAATACAGGAAAGACAGTGATGTGGACCCCTGTCTCCATCCTCCCTGTGTACAAATACCCACGTGTGAGCATAACTGAACACACACACATGCACACATGCACATTAACGAAAAATCTCAACACACACCAACACCACAAGCACAAACAGGAATAGGATGATAATATCTTTGATTAACAATAGAAAAATTTAGATTTGAATCATTTCACTAAAACAGAAATGACTAACAGTTGTGCTGGACCAGTGTTGTACTTTTCTGGACTCATGGAGACATCCCTCCCTCCCTCCCTTCCTTCCTCTCTCCCTCCCTCCCTTCTCCTTCTCCTCCTCCTCCTCCTCCTCCTCCTCCTC
>NC_034591.1:8412480-8414280 GCF_900095145.1 Mus pahari
TTTCTGGCAGACATGCAGGTTGTTCAGTTACTACAAAAATCTCAAGTCCTTACTGTATCCTCATAGGTAATATAATCTTAAATTGGTAAGTGTATCCCTATGAGAGCAACTTCAGATTTTCAAAGTTCATTGCAAATGTTATGGGTACCATAGAACTAAAATGAATCAAAGAATTAATGTTTTGTGTTGTGTGTCTGATATATGATGTTGATGGTCCCAGATCGTATGGTAGAGACAGATACACTGAGGTCTACATTCTCTAGAGTTAACAGTAGTACATGGTGGCCTAATGATAGAAAAAATCAATGCAGGGTTATAGCATTGTGACTATGTACTTTCATATTTCTTTATGTTATAGTAAGACAATTTCCTTTCAAATCCTTTATTCTCTCTAGTAATTTTTATTTAAGAAAATAAAAACACAACGGTTTTATTACAATGAAATGTTTTTACCTTAGTTCTACTTAGCATTAAATTATATCCCATATTATTCTTCTGTTTAATGTATCTGGCTCTTTAATACTGACTACACTTGCCCAGATATTGAAAGTGTAGTTGATGCATTGAAAATTTATTTAAATTCATTTTTTGTTGTTGTTGTTGTTGTTTAGCCTCCTTAGGCACTATTTCAATGTATATACTTCTTATTGGATACATTAATAGTTTTGTTTTCAGGCTTTAATTTACATATCCACTTCTCAATCTTTTTTCTTTTCTTTTTTCTTTTTGGTTTTAGAGCTTTAGTGGAGAAAGCAGGGGAAAAGAGAGAAGGTAGAAAGAGAGAGAGAGGCCAGCTATGGCCATGTGGAGAGAGGGGGGAAGGGAGAGAGAGAAGGAAGACTAGAGATGAGAGTAAGAAAGGTGAGAGCTTAAAGAGCCTTTTTTCTTTACATATGATTTTGAGATAAAGATTGAAGGACTTGTTAAAATTTGTAACATTCTTTCTTGATAAACATGAACAAGCACCATTATTATTTTAAGATATAATTTAAATAACTAATCTGAAAGAAAGACTGAGAGGAAAAGAATATTTCATTCACTACCTGATTTATGCAGTAACACCAGGGCAGTTTCATGGAAATTCTGTACTCTATCTTAAGTAAATAGTGATCAGTGGGGATTTATGGACAGGAATTCTTTTCAAAGTGCTCTTGTGATGCTGGAAACCACAAGAATGAAGTGTGGGGGACGTGCAACCATCAGGACTTCAAGACAGAACAGTAATCACAATAAAAATTGACCTTTCACATTTACAAGAATAGTAAACTATAATTTCCATGTGAGAGCTCTCTGGTTTCTACAATGTGGGTCACCCTTTCCTGCTCCTCGCTTCCACAACTCCCTTGGAAATGAAGGATCTGAAAACAAACCATCTTAGGAAAGCCCTGTCCTCTCAGGTCTCAACTTGTTGTAAGCATGCAGCAGGCCAAGTGAGACCAAAGCAGTCAGTAGTCTTAGAAACCTGAGAATTGATCACTTTTAACATAGCCAGGAGAGTGCTTTAGTTCTGGGTCTGAAACTGTGTCCTCATCCATGGGGAACCACATGTCATGATGTTGAACCTGCATAGTTTCTGCCTCTGGCTATAACCTCATTTGGGGAAGTAACAACCTCCCTATTCTCTTGTGAATTTGGGAAGATCCAACCCATCATTACTCTGTGCCAATACACAACAAGCATTTATTAATAGCAACTATTGCAGAGTGAAGGCTGTGGTAAAGAAGCAATCAGTCCACCCTCCCCCTTCTCTCTCTCTCTCTCTCTCTCTCTCTCTCTCTCTCTCTCTCTCTCTCTCTCTCT
>NC_034591.1:8414305-8426434 GCF_900095145.1 Mus pahari
CACACACACACACACACACACACAGTGGGATATGTTGCCATTCATGTGATAGTAAAAGACATTTCTAACAATATTAATCTGAGGGGTATTTTTTTGTCATGAAAAAGTGAATATAGTTTGTAAGACATGCTGTCTTGTTAATTAATACACTCTTTGCTTGAAGTGTCAGTGCTAAACTTTAGAATCCCTGTGGTATTTTTGTTAGAAATATGAAGTGCTTATCACCTTTACTATCTATTTGCTAGAGAAATGCTGGAAAATGTGTATTTTATATTAGAAAGATAATTGGATGAGAAAAGTAAAATATGATCTGTGCATTTTGACTGCCCTCTACTCTCCCTTGCTGATGTTCCCAAGGCTCTAAATCCCCCTGAGTTATTCCCAGTAGATTTTTCATGGTGGCTTTGCTTCCTTGACCATGGTTTGCAAATGCAAAATGAATTTGTGCTAAGCTGGTAAAAGGATCTGTTTCGAATCAATGGCTTTCTGAATCCTCTGTGTTTATCCTACTAACCCATCTCTTTGCACTGTTTCAATAAAACCAAATGGCAACCGTATGACTGCTAGAAATATTTTGAGCATCATTGGAAATCAAAATTTCAACCATCTGAGAGGAACCAAAAGGAACAGATTCTCAGAATTCTTTTCCAGCTACATTCCAGAGAGCAGTGCTATGCACCTCAACCTCAGATCTCCGTCGTTTTGAGGGGTTTGTTTTCCTCTTCTTAAATGTTACGACCATATAAAGCTGTAGTGTACAATAACACCTCTATCAAAAGGACTCATAGTTCATGAATTTAGCAGCATTTATTTTTGACAAGTAACGCAATTTTAGTCACACTTGTCTCATACCTTTCAAAAGTTGCATACCAAACATTAAATTTTATTTAATATTTCAAAGTTCAAAGCTGTCAATAACCTTCGGGGTTTTTGGTTGGTTGGTTAGTTTTAGGAATTTCAAAGCTTGGTATTGCAAGTGAGGTAGATTTGTTGTTGTTTTTAAATTTTTGGAGCTTACAAAAATAATAAACACTCACTGACTATGAAAACTTGTAAATCTATATTTGTATCACATTTTTGTCTGAGCAGTAGCAGCAACTAACTATGTCACAGATTGTTGTCAATTGTGTTCTTGTAGTTAAGAGTAATGTAAAGTTAATTACTCCTCAGAAGCCCTTGGCTGGCTTCAGACAACCTTGAAAAGCAAGGGTCTCCTCTGAAGGCTGAGGCTTGTGTGTGGAGTGACTGGATAATGACGTACCATCTCATTCAACTCAAAGGCATCTCGACACACCCAGATTTAAATATTAAGATTTATTTTACTATAACTCCTCTGGTATAAAGCCATACACTCTAGGTAATAGTTACCTGGTCCTCTTTTCACTGCCACAATGGAGCTGTGCAAACTGTACTATTTAAGCTGCTATTCTGACTATTGCATACAATGAGTAATAAGGCCATTATGTCTGACCCAGGATCCACGTGCTTTTGCAAGTATCCATGAAACCTTAGCAAGATAACTTGCTTTAAGTAGATTAGGCCTGGTGTTTTATAATTGTTGTTAATATTGAATGCGGTTCTTAGTGACAATGAAGATGAACTGACAATAGATAGTGTATTTGCAAATATGGCTCCTGGTGAAAGATGACAGTACTGCAATCATGCAGCTAACAAATGTTGAATGAAGACCAGCAAAGCTGTTGTCTCATTAAATGAACCAGAATTGAGTTTGGATGTTTATATTCCTCTGAGTGATGTGTGCATTACTATGGAGAGAAATACTGCATTAGCTGAATTTACAGATTAGAGTGTAAATTCAACATTATGACTGTAAAAACTGAGAGTTTTCTGAATACTTGATATTGATTCCAGCACATTTTATTAGAGTATCTGGGGACTGGTGACACAGACAGTGTTTCCTTTTTGAGTGTATTTGTGTACATGGTTGTTTATGGGTGTACAAACATGTCAGTGGGAACCACAGACTAATTTTCTATTTCTTGGTCAGTCACAATCCAATATATTTTTCTGAGACATAATCTGAATTTCATCCATTTGCCTAAATTGGCTGGTCAGTGAGCCCAGAGTTTGTTCTGCTTTTTAATCTCCAGAAAGTACCACCAAACCCAACAATTCACATAGGTTGCAGAGATCCAAATGTAGCTTCTCATGATTAAGCATGATCTCATGATCAAGCCTCACAAACACATGCTTGTTTTAGAAGTCATCAAGAAACTCAGTGGCCCGTGTCAGGTACAAGATGCACAAGTGCGATTGTACCTTTAGATTTATTTAGAATGTAGATGTTAGTCAACTTTTGAATTGTCATTTTACTATTTAAGCAGAATAAAATGATAAACATTTCTACATCAACCAAGACAAATCCTCGTATATAAGAATTTACATTTTCAATTCTTGTAAGTTACTTTAACTTTACTAGCAAAATAATACTAGCAATCCAAAAAAGGATTTTAAAATTTGATCATCTTGAGAAATTTTCAAGTATATTTTTAAGTGGACCAAAAGAAGGGTGACACTAACTTAAGAATTATTATTTACATCTGGCTGGAACAGAGAAAGGTAATTCACTTTAAGGTAGAGTAAGCCATTCTGCATGAATCATTAGCACAATGTCAGGAAATTCCAGAGAGAGAGTTTCCTATCTCAAAGTGAGAAGTCCATAGCGTCCCACTCACCTGGAAATCTGATAGCCATCATCGATCTGTTCTGTTTCCTCTTATGCCAAGTGATTTATATAAATGGATAGCAACTTACTTTTGTGGATAAACCGACCATCGTGCTATCGATTTGGCCTTGATTTTAGGAATATTTCCTTACAGATGATAAACTCTGTCTGAAGATAAATATGCTATCATCAGCTTTTGACTGTTTTTAACTTTATTTTGATTCAAAAGTGAGCAATAAAATAAATCACCGTTATATCTACAAAATATCCTTAAAGTTTCCCAAAGTTCTTCAGTATCATTTAATGTTAGTGTTGATATACTAATTTTGATGAAGGTTGGGGGAAGGAGAGAGGATGCAAACATTATTCTATTTAGAAAATGTGATTATTAGGACCAGAGGATGTTAATTTTTCTTTAATATGTTAAAATGAGAACACTGGTGAAGATTCTCACTAATCTTCATTTAGGTGCTGAAGATATTAAATACATTCATTCTTTTTTATTAGATATTTTCATTATTTACATTTCCAATGTTATCCCCTTTCCTGGTCCCCCCCCCCGAAAACCCCCTTTCACCTCCCCCTCCCCCTGTTCTCCAACCCACCCACTCCTGCTTCCTGGTCCTGGAATCTCCCTACACTGGGGCATAGAACATTCACAGGAACAAGGGCCGCTCCTCCCATTGATGACCAACTAGGCCATCCCCTGCTACATATACAGCTAGAGCCGTGATTCCCACAATGTGTATTCTTTGGTTGGTGGTTTAGTCCCAGGAGCTCGGGGGGGTGGGGGGAGCTGGGTACTGGTTAATTTATTTTGTTGTTTCTCCTATGGGGCTACAAACCCCTTCAGATGCTTGGATACTTTCTCTAACTCCTTCACTGGGGACCCTGTGCTCAGTCCAATGGATGGCTATGAGCATCCCCTTCTGTATTTGTCAGGCACTGGCCAAGCCTCTCAGGAGACAGCTATATCAGACTCCTGTCAGCAAGCACTTGTTGGCATCCACAATAGTATCTGGGTTTAGTAAGTGTATATGGGATGAATCCCCAGGTAGGACAGTCTCTAGATGGTCATTCTTTCAGTCTCTGCTCCATACTTTGTTTCTGTAACTCCTTCCATGTGTATTTTGTTCCCCCTTCTAAGAAGGATCGAAGTATCCACACTTTGGTCTTCCTTGTTCTTGAGTTTCATATGGTTTCTGAATTGTATCTTGAGTATTCCGAGCTGCTGGGCTAATATCCACTTATCAGTGAGAGCATATTATGTGAGTTCTTTTGTGATTGGGTTACCTCACTCAAGATGATATCCTCCAGATCCATTAATTTGTCTAAGAATTTCATAAATTCATTTTTTAATAGCTGTGTAATACTCCATTGTATAAATATATCACATTTTCTGTATTCATAATATGTATTATGGATAGATTTAATATATACTATACTGTATATTACATATAGATTATATTTATGCATATCTATTCATGTGTATTTATATCATGTATAATCTTTTAAAATATTTGTTTTCTAGTAGCATGTTGAAATAATTTTAATATTTACATAATTTTTATTCTATACTTCCACATACACTTATGAAAGGATAAACCATCATATTTATAAATAAAAATATTATGAAGTAGTGATTTTGTGTAGGAGAAGATAATTAGCTCAAATCTATTATCTCCTTTTAGGCAGGCATTTTCAAATAAATTATTCTATTTTAGTAAGATATTCACCTGTTAGAATTTCTTTAGAGGCCAGACTTAAATAAATGGAATATAAAAAGAATTTCACTAAAGATATCAAACTTGGTACAATGGTAGGATGTGATAAAGAATCTATGGTAGGCTGAGTACTGCTTCTGACATATTAACTATGCCTGCAGATTCTATAGTCAACCAGATTTGGTATTAGAAAAGAAAGTAAAGTGAAATGGACAGAGAGAGTGTCAAGGAGGAGCAGGAATTGCTTTGCACTACATCAATTCCTGGTCGTCAATTGCTAATCTTAAGAAGATGCTTTTAATTGCCGTGGAACTAGATAAGGATGAAGACAAGGTCTCATGGCTGAACTGAAACACATAGGGAAGAGGATAAATTTCCAGCCCACTTGTTAGAACATGCTCACAAGGGTCCAGCAGTGGAGAGCCTTGATATTGTTATGGCTATAGGTGAAACCATGCTTCCACATCTTTGGAAAATTTGTTATATGAGCAACCTTACAAGAGATTGAAGAGGAGTGTCTAGGAAATGTAATTCCTGCTTACTAAGTTGGCACAGCACAATTTCTCTACAGCTGTCAAAACACAGTGTCTGTGTTTTGCTGCTTAACTAGATGATGACAAAAGGCCCAAATTAGGACAAAAGTGGCCATATTTGAGAGTCTTCCCTTATTGGAATAATGAAATTTCATGACAATTTTAATGAACAAGCTGTGGTATTTATTTATAGCAGAAGATGGGCACATAGCAATATTCTAAAGCAATTTTATTGAAGTTACCTCTGTTTAGCTCACAGTATGGGTTTCAGTTCTCTGAGGAATGTCTTCAGCAGGAATAAAGAACTCATATTTGGGCTGTTGGGATAATGTATAGAATGGTATAGGATGCAGACTAGTATAGAAGTTGGGCAGGCTTTAAGCATTCAAAACAATAAAGACATGCTTATTTTAAGAAAGGATAACTGCAGGTTATGGTGATAAAAGCTTTTTATCCCAACCCTTGCAAGGCTGATTCAGGGGATCTCTATGAGGCTGAAGTCTGGCTGGTCCATATAGTGAGTCCAGGAAAGCCAGTGCTATATAGAGAGACCTTTTCTCAAAACAGCAATAACAACGACAAAATGGATAGCCAGTTAATGAATACATGTAATTGCTTTATTGGGATGTATCATTAATCCCAACTTTAGTCAAGAATCTGGAACAACTTTCCTGTAGTCATGCAGAAAACTGAAGATTCCCAGGCTAATTCAAGGCCACCCCCTAACTAATGGATAAGAACAGCTATCTCAATAGTGTTTTAATGTTATCTTTATAATTTCATTTGAATTGATTTGTAAGATTTTCTGACTGTTCTTTAGAATGTATTTCATACTTTTTTGTTGTTTGGGTTATTTTTAGTCACGGTTTCTCTGTAGCCTTGACTGCCAGGCTGGCCTCCAACTCACAAAAAGCCACCTGTTTACGCTTCCTGAGACCTGGTAGTGAAGACATGCTCCACGACCAGGCTATATTTCATACTTTTAAAGAAATCAAAATTGTCATTGAACATGAATAAAAGTCAATGAATTTTAAATTTCTTAGGTTGAACTGTAATCAAATATAATTTCTACAATTTATCCTAGCAATATATGTATATACACTAATACACATGAGCATGAACATATATGTATACATGTTTGTAGACTTTTTTTGGTATATTATCCTAAATTATTTGAAGAAATACTCTGTTTCAAAAAGCTGGACAAATGGAATTTGTGAGATTTCACTTTAATATCTAATTATGCATGAAGTAGAAGAACATACCTTGGATAACCAACATCAAAACTTTTTTTAATTACATTTGTTTTATTTTGCTAAAGAATTTAAAGAGCAACCGTGAATGTCTTCTGACCAAGCATCTTATATCACTACATAGTCAACATGCCTGCAGACTCTTTTACATTTACTTCCAGGATGCCATAACATAAAACTACAGTATGGCTTGAAACCACTGACATTTATTTTGTCACTGTCATGGCAGCTTGGAGCAAAAGAGCTAAGCCTCCAAAGGGCTGGCTTTGAGGCATACTCATTGGCTTGTTCCTAAGTACTTCTCATAATGCTTCTCTGGGTGCTCATTCCTCTGTGCTCTGTCACCCTGGTGTCTCTCTATGTGTCTTTCCTCTCTGGAAAAAAAAGAGAGTAGATTAGATGAGGGTCACCCTAAGGGCCTCCTTTAACTTAGTTCTTCAAGGGTCTATTTGTAAATATCGCCATACTCAAGGTTTACTGCACGAGGGCTTCTAGCCACAACTTTTGAAGTAATGCAGTTGAAGCCAACACAACTCTGCATCTGCACTTATATCACTCATTGACTCTATAGCAACTAATTGATTTTCAGCACATTTCTATTATTACAAAGATCTTTCATACTGTGTATGGTGGTGAAAGCTTTTAATTACAGCACTCAGGAGGTAGAGTTAATTGAACCTTTGTGAGTTTGGGTCCAGTCTGGTCTATATAACTACTGTAAGCCAGCCTGTTCTACATGGTGAGTGCCATGCCAGCCAGGGGAGACCCTTTCTCAAAAAGCATATTTCCAATATTTTATGTTTTAGGATCCTCATAAAGGAAATACACTTTAGGCTCTTAAGACAGAGAGAGAGAGAGAGAGAGAGAGAGAGAGAGAGAGAGAGAGAGAGGGAGAGAGAGAGAGAGAGCGCATTGACTATCCATATACAGTTTCTACTTGTACCAGAAGTCTGATACATCCTACTTATATGGTGATTTGAAAACTCATTAGAGAATTTCCATTTACTAAGAGAATTGCATGAACCTTTTATATTATTAACTATATTAACTATATAATGTGTTTAGTATTTTGGACAGCTCTTAGCCAAATCAAAATCTAGCTTGATATCAAACAATGCAGCTGGAAGAAAGGAGATTTGTCACAATGACACCAGACAGTCCTCTAAAAGCTACACCTCTTTCTATGTCTTCTGTCGTACGCTATAAAGACAATAGTATCTCTCCTTGGCAGGCTGAATTCAGTTACGATAAAGGTATATAAGTTAGAAGTCACAAATTCAATACTAGGCAGATAATACAAGAATGGGAGCACAGCCCTGTATGAGTTCTATGAGATGCACCTCTTTGAAGAAGAGATTTCTAACAACCTGTAGTGGATGTGAAGGATTGGGAAGACATGATTGAGGATGATGATCAGAGCAATTTAGGAAGGGAAAAAGACATATTACTGCTGCCAGATAAGTCCAGGGCAACTCCAATAGAGGAGGGATAACGTGAGTGACAGGAGCAATCTCATGGATTACCGCTTTGGCAGGAACCTCGGAGTATGCGGTCAGCTTGCCAAACAAATGGAGCAGTGGAAAGAGAGTCAATGGATTAACTTCAGGAATTAAGCTTATTAATGGGTTTTCCTGCAGAGTGCATCCACCCATCCTAACAGACACGGATTCGTTTGCTTTCCCAGCTGCTGGGTTATACAGTAAAGAATTCCACGTGAGCGGCTGATGACACAGGGACTATTGAGTTCTCCTTTAAAGTGAATTGTCACTGACCTGAGGCACTGCTACACTATCCCCATTCATTTGGGGCTGGTTTATATTTGAACCAGCACAAATTTGCTTGATTTAATCATGAACTGAATATATTTGAATAGAGATGGTTCCTGTTCACTGTCTCCTCCCCATTTTTTTTTTTTTAAAGCTGCTTCTTTATTTAGGTTAAATTTTCACTATTTTACCCATAGTTTAAGAACAGGGAAGGCGGTAATTGGAATTGTAGGTAAATTAAATTCTTTTGTAGAAAGCATAATGATCGGAAGTTACTTAAAAACACCTCAGTGCTGTTCTAATTTTCATGCATGGAGCAGTTGTTTTGACAGATGGATGGGCTTTATTTTTGTAACGGTCCAGGAAAAGTCTGCAACACAGCCTGATCTGCGCTACGTAGCTCTATCTGTGATGTTTGTTTTTGATTCATTCTGCTTTCAGCTCCTATGTCTTTTTCAAGGATAGATATTTTCTTTACATTTATTCTTTGGGACAATATTTTTATGCATAATTTTTCTATTCATGTGCTCCAAAAAGCCTAGATCCCCCCCCCCAAAAAAAAAAAACAAACTCAGATTCAAACAGCTTGTCATAGAGGATGATTTATCAAGGCTCCTCAGGTGTGGGCTTGGGTTTTTATTGGATTATAGCTGCTCTTGCTTCTCAACTAATGATGGTGGGGTGCTGTTGATCTGAAGGCCCCTGAGATTCACTGACTCTCGGGGTGTCAACCTGTTACCAAGTTCACCTGCGTATATCAACTGAAGTTTGAAAAAAGATCAAGGTTTGAAAAATGAATTCATTTTGAGCTGACTGCACTGTCTTTATTGCGCTGTAAATCCTCCAGTGTGGAGCAAAACCGTGCAGGAGTTTAATGCCAAAAAGTACATTACATTCTGAGTTTTGAGAAACGTCATGGTTCAAGGAAAGGTCAGAAACACTCTTCTTCTGTCTCCTCAGAGCAGCAATGTGTGAAGTGTGTCTCCTTTTGCTGCCGTGCTTCCCCCTAGTTTCACAGAATGTTCAGGCAGCCTCAGAATAAAATGAATGTCCTGTCTGGAATCCTCACCAGGCTTGGCAGCCCCAAACTAAAAAAGGGAGGCAAATGAATGACAGGATTGATACACTAGTATGTAGACATTCTCTTAAGACCAGATCCTAAGTGAATGTCTTTTAAGTTTTGGGTCCCTCTCTGTTCAGACCCTTTTGTCTACTTCCCTCTTCCACTCATGCTGAGGGTTCTTCCTTTGGCTATTTTCAAACCAATCTTGAAAGTATTTCCTTCCACTCCTTTGTTTTCCTACAACCATCATTTTACCCTCTAAGCGCAAGAAATTGCTCCGCACTCTTATTTGCCTCAACCTTTACTTTGAACATAATACTAAGGTAGCCTCGGGGCATGGCAAACAGTGCAACGTGCCAATTGGGAGAGTTCAGTGGGGAAATTAAGGAGATCATTCTAGGCCTTGGGCCAATAGGGTGGGGCTCCATTTTCCCTAACTCAGACTCACTTGTTATCAGCACACTCAGTCAGACTCCTTGCCAGGTTTCTCGGCTAGAGTCCCATGATTGATTTTGTTCCAGCAGCTTTGTAGAAGAATGGTTGTCATAGTATAGTGGTTCCCTATTTAACAGCTAATAGAGAACAAATTGAGAATTTGATATTCAATGTAGTCCAATTTTGTGGGCTTCAAGAGCTTAGGGAGTTTTTCTTGTGTTAATTATAACCTGCTAGTTTCTTTAGAAAGACAGCCTTAGTCGCTGGTAAATTGCTAATTGGTTATCTAATCTATACGAAATAATGAACTCACAAAAGCTATAGTATTAAATTCATAACAGTGGTACGGGTAATGTGACCCTTCCTTTGTGTTTACAAGTATTTGTACTCATGATTATGTTTCGCTTTTATACCACAGAGAACCATAGTCTATTTTTAAATTGTTACGATGTATTAGATGTGGATAATGGAACTAGAGGCGTTAGGTTTATATGAAAAATGGCTTGTGAGCCTTTACAAGCATTTCCCAGACCAAGTGAAGTCCTGTTCTTTTCTGAAGTGAACAAGTCTCCTCTCTGGGCCTGCAACTATTAGTTACTAGAATATCCATTTGCTTAACCAATCATGCACAGCCAATATCTTGATTTTGACATATGGTACCAGAACTCATTATTTATCTTCTTGAATATAATAATATTGAACCCACAATGAGGGATGGCTGTAAAAGCAGAATATGTGACCACCTACATGTTTCAAAGAAAGATATTTTTAAAAATTCCTCCTTTGAAAATGACAGATTATTTTTTTTTAAAGGAGTACGAATATATCCTGTGGGCAAAGCCATGAATGCTTCATTTGTAAATGAATTTATCAGATGTTTCCTTCCTCTGCATAGGCATTCATGTTGTGTCCTGTAGGGGAAGGAGGAGGTACTGATACAGAATGAAGTCTGGGCTTTGAGAACAAGGGAAGTTATGTTTTATCTCCTTTGCAGTGATGATATTTTGAAACAGGAACTAACCTGTTCAAAGTGAGTGAGGAAGGGTACATGTACACCCTTTAAGCTAGGAAATTCTTCCTCAGAACAGAACAATTTGTAGAGTCAGTTGATTTCAGAGCATAATTTTATGCCTTGCCCAAAAGAAAGAGAATACATTCTGGATTTACTTAACAAAACAGTAAAGGAATTGTTTTTTTGAAGTTTTTCTTGGTATTGCACATTATTGTTAAGAAAGCATGAGAACTCACATCTAAAACTTACATTTTGTTTTAAGTAAGTCCAATTCATCTAAAGAAGTATATTCATAGGACAATATCAGGTTTCACCCTAGAGCAACCACATAGAATGGATACCAGGCACTTTCTTGAATTGAAATGTTAATTATTCTGCAGAAATTACCTGCTCCTTATTTTATGGGCCAATGGCATTGAGACCTAAGTCATCAGCTGCAAGTACTGGATACAAATGTCATGTGGAAATGTACTCAGCGAGTTATAACACTCCACTTATAAACTCTAACCGACTACATAAGTCCAGATGCATTCTGAGTTCACACCTAAGAAGTCGCGGGTCACAGAGAAAGCTTTGAGGGCATAACACACTTCGAAGCATAATATTCAACCTGGTTCTCCATTTTGTGAGCGAGCCAACCATATTTAAACAGTAGTCTGCTTTCAAAATATGTAGTTCCATCTCTAGGGCTTATTTTTAAATATTCAACTGAAAATGTTCTTAAAAACTATGAACAATGTGGAAAAACACTCTCAATATATCTATTAGGTAGCATATGAATGCATACTTATTAGAAAGAAAGCAGTATGTATTACTAGTGATGATTAGCTTTACCTTATCCTTTATTTCTGTTCCCGTTTTCTAAATTTAAACTAGGAAGTCGCTTTTGTAATAAGAATTTCACCATAATCTCATTTGAATAATTTGTTATTTAGGGAGTTGTTTGTTGTCTGAACTGTGGAAATGTCACCCATGATTATTGGTAAAGTTTAGGATTTTTATATTTTATTACATGTAATGCTGTGAACAAAATAACAGAATAACAAATGAGCCCTAAAATTTGCAAAAGGTATACATACAAAATCTATCCCAGCATGCCTGATGCCCTGGATTCTTCTCTCAGGCTGACTGGCTGACGGCAGGAACTAACTGGTTTGCCTTTTGTTTCACAGAAAGAATGTGCAAATTTCATCAAGGTCCTCGAGGCTTATAATCAGACTCACTTGTATGCCTGTGGAACTGGGGCTTTCCATCCAATTTGCACCTATATTGAAGTTGGACATCATCCTGAGGTAAAGCTGACTCATGAAAATGCTTTTGGTTCCTGGCTCCTTCCGGTTCAAACGGTTCATTGCTGATTCCTTCAGCTCATTTAGCTTCCTGTTCAGTAGGAATGGGGACCTACTTTCAATTCAGATGCTGTTATTAATTTTACTCTGTGAGTATAATATAAAACAGTGTGGTCATCAACTCAACAACTGTGGGACAAGAGAAGGGAGGAGAACATTTGTTCTCACCCTGGATTTCAGAGTCATCCTCTAGGCATGTGAGAGCCAGGGAGGCAAGCTGCAGGTGTTCTCTGTCCTCCATCATCTGTTTATTTGTAGCCCCCCGCCCCCCCCCCCCCCCCTGCCCTCCCACAGCCAGACCTGAGGTG
>NC_034591.1:8426622-8514125 GCF_900095145.1 Mus pahari
GTCTTTGCTTGTTTGCTTTGTTTTATTTTTGTTGTTATTTTCTGTCAGAGAATTAAGATGGATACTCTCTATAAATGGGTTCCAAGATGGGAATCTCACACTCCGGTTCTTGCTTTGTTAGGTTTTTACCTTTATATTTCTGATTATTATACTACTAGCATGGAAAAGAATGAAATACATTTTGCTCTACTGAAAGATGTTGTTGAGAGAAACTTTGGTGAGAGAATTATAGTTAAGTAAATTTAAATCAGATTTAATACGAGGAGGAGACATTGCTCCTATTGAAAGCAGTGCATTGAGCTGTACACCTCAGCCGCCTCAGTTATAAACACTGTTGTTAGCTCTGGCTAGTCTACAGAACAAGAGCATTCTCGGGCTGAGAGAGTGATCTGTTACAGAACTGACTTCCAAATTGGAATTCAGTAATGCTCAGCAACTCAAGAGTTTGTTCACAGAATCTATCTGGAATCCTAAAGATAAGACTGAATTTACATGTCAGCCACTTATATCTTTAGCTCCATCCAGATTAGGGCTGCTTTTTCTTAAGGTGTCCTGTGAGATAGGAATGTGTTGTGTTGATTCCAAAGACAAGAAAGCCAAACATTTCATGCTTTATCTTCCATATACGTGACAACGTGTCTGTGTGTTTCCAATGCTCTAGCCACTTACTTGGTAGTGTGGTTTCGGGGGCTGTTGCTTCCCTGATGAGACCCCCTGAGGACTCATTCGTGTATATGTAAATTACATGCTTGTGCCCTTATATCCTTCCTTCTCCTCATCCTCACAAGTATGTGTGAAATACTTTTTAGTGTGGACAAGATGTGTCATCATGATGGGACCTTTTAGGAAATGAGTCCTCTTTAAGTTTTCTGTTTCACTCTGAGGAAAATAGAAATTAGTTCATATGCAGGACCCTGGAGAGAATAGAGATGGTGGTTTTAGTCAATTCTGATTAAATAACCACTCCTGCGCTACCATCCCAAATGTAAAACTTCTGACTTCAATAAAAGCTGGACTCACTGTGGTGAACATTTTGTACCTGGATTCATAATGTTGCTGATGGGCAGCACACAAGGATGTAGTAGCACTTTCAGGAATCTCCTTCCCCAGAGGCACAGAAAACCATGGATGGTGGTGTCACAATAGGCTGCAGATCTCAAGTCACAAAGCATCAGCTTTTGAAGCCGTGGGAAAATTATTTAACATCTCGTAGACTCTGCTCATAATGTGTAAAAAAGAATAAAATCATCCTTGCCTACGGATCCACATATGTTAAATGAGAGTTATGCTAACTCATCACCTCAAATCGCCTTCCACACTCCTAACATTTAGTGCTATACAAACTTGAAACTTCTTGTCTCATTGTGAAAGCATAGCATTCTTCTGGTCTCAGGATTTACTTCCGTCATCTTCCGTTACTTAACCTTAGTTACTCCATGTAGAGCCAGGGGCTTATTTCCCTATATCTGTGTCTAATGTAAAATTGGAATGAAGATATTTGAGATCTGATAGGTCATCCTTGCTAAAAAAAAAAAAAAAAAAAAAAAAAACAAGCAGCTAATACTTGAAATTATAAATGTGTCTCAGGTTGAAAGCCTTGACAGTTTGTCTCATTCATTATTGCCACCTTACCTGGTATTTACTTGCCTCCTCATCTGTGATTATAAATAATGTCACTAGACTTCCCTTATATGGCTTTTCTGTACTCATCTTAAATCTTCCCTTTCTAAAAGCTGAGACTTCCATTACTTTGGTATCTACTTATGCTAAAATTCTATGCATCTGCATAGATTTTTATCATTTTTTCCTATGATGATGTCCCCACCCCTTCTATAATTTAGCTTCCTGTTATTAATACATACTATCTTTCAAGTAAACTAAGCTTTGCTGCTCTTAGTGTGGGCTCGTAGGGCAGTGAAGGGCTACAGGCCATTACTCAGGCTCCCCTCCACTGAAATAGTAAACAAACCTAGCTTCCTATGTGAGCTCCTTTGAGATGACATATTGAGGTACAAGTATTTTTCCCAAGAAACTCAGAGTTTCGAACGGGTCCAAATTAAGAAGCTCAGTGATTTTGATTTGCATGAAAACTATAAATTATGAAATACCATTCCAGAGTAGGAGGTCAGAAAGAAGATGATTATGCAATTACCTGGGGAATTTGGAGCAGTCTAGACAGGCAATCTAGGAAATTCTGGAAAAGATATTATCAGGAGAGCTTGTCTAGACTACATCAAATTTAATTTTCAATGCTTAAGCTGCCTTCTGAGACAATCTGCTTTAAATTGATCTATACTATTACTTAAAATGCTACCCTTGGCTTTAACCAATTTTGCTATTTATGAAGTTGAGAAAAAGAGACAATGTGCACTTTATACTGTTAGAAAAAAAAATGACACTAATGGAAAGCCTGGAAAAGGAAAAAAATAAGAGAGGCACCAGGAGAGAGGCTGGGAATGTTGAATTAATATTCACACACACATGGAGTTTGAAAATACCATCATCAAAAGTGTCTTTAAAATAACATTTATGTTTTATAAGATTACACTATAATTACATCTTCTGTCTCTTCTCATTCCTCTCTCCAAACCCATGTCTCCCACCCAAACCCTCAATTCTCTTTCAAATTTATAGCCTCTTTTTCTTTAGTTACATAATTTCTCCTCATAAACTTTAAGCTAGGAATTACATGTACATTTTCCTGATAGATGTCCTACAATTAAAAAGAGAAAAAAAATGAAATAATTTTATTCAGAGTTTTTTAGACTACAAATACTTATATTTTATGAAAAGGATATAATCTTCACTTTTAACATTTGTGAGGACTGTTAGCAACACTGCCAAAGTTGACTTTTGTTTTTCAGTACATGTCCCTAAAAGTACCGACTGCCTTATTCCTAGTTTCTAAGCTTGTAGACACTTCTATATTAGAAAACTGAATATGGACTAAACATCTTTGTGATGAATGCCCTGGAAGTAAAACACTACTTTTAAAAAAAATGCAAGGCCCTAATCATCATTTAATAATTTTGAATTTCATAGGAAAAAATATCACTTAGTATTTCTAATGAAAAATCAATATGCAAAATAAAACAAAGTTTAGCCTTGTGGTTATAAAAATAGTCTTTTCTTTTCTAGCATTTTGATACCTATATATTCACTCTTGAATAGTGTCTTCCAAAAATCTAGTTTTCCTGTCTAGTGAATGCCTTTTGACCACACACAGTATGTCACTGATTGCTGTATTAAACAGATTTTCTGTTTCCTGTGGTACATTTGGGAATTGGTAGACATATTAATTAACTCCAGTTCTGTAAGATATGTGTCAATCAATTCTTGGGCATCTGCCAATAGCCCTTGACACAGCAGATAACTGCCAACAAGGTCACATGCCTGATACACATGTGTACGTTTGTCATAAAACGCCTGCAGAGTTCACAGAAGGAGTGAGTCAGACAAGTGCACAGATGAGCTTGGAGCTGTAGTTCCAGGATCTCTGCCATTCAAAATGTGAGTCATCCCTTTAGAGGCTGGCTATTCCCAAATGGCTTATAGTATATGGTATTTCCCCTTCAAATTTACATTTGTTAATAAAAATATGTATAATTTAGAAGGAGTATAGCCTTTCGAAGAAGTCTCTGGATATAATCTTAAATTCCAAATGGGTCTCTTCTATGTACTGGCAGGAATCCTAAAGAAAGGTGGACCCAGATGTCTGCTGGATAGTATTAACTCTATAAATACTCTCATAATGTCATGGTCTCAATTTATGATACAACCAAGGGGACATTAAGAAAAGCAATGAGGCTTAATGGCTATCTCTCAGGTCACTTTTGCAATGACAGCCAATGTATCTCTCCAGGAACTAAAATTGTCTGGTTTCTCCTTTTGTTATGAAGGGGAATTTGTTTTATATGAAAGTCTGTGGCATAGACGTTGTTTAAATATCAGGTAGGGCTCTGTCAGTTAATTGATTTCCAATCCTTTCTGCTTCTGTTATCTTTCTCATTTATTATTATGTCTGGTCTATTGAAGCACAGATTTATTTCTAATAAGCATGAGTAAACTAATGGTAAATTGTTTTCGTAACACTTTTCCATGTTTCATTTTTTATTATTTTTATTAGATATTTTCTTCATTTACATTTGAAATGTTATCCCAAAAGTCCCCTATACCCTCCCCCCTGGCATTCCCCTATATTGGGGCATATGATCTTCCCAAGACCAAGGGCCTCTCCTCCCATTGATAGCCAACTAGGTCACCTTCTGCTACATATGTAACTAGAGACACAGGTCTGTGGGGTACTGGTTAGTTCATATTGTTGTTCCACCTACAGGGTTGCAGACCCCTTCAGCTCCTTGGTTATTTTCTCTAGCTCCTTCTTTAGGGGCCGTGTGTTCCATTCAATAACTGACTGTGAGCATCCACTTCTGTATTTGCCAGGCACTGGCATAGCCTCACAAGAGATAGCTATATCGGGGTCCCTTCAGCAAAATCTTGCTGACATATGCAATAGTGTCTGGGTTTGGTGATTGTGTATGGGATGAATCCCCAGGTGGGGCAGTCTCTGGATGGTCCTTCTTTCTCAGTTCCAAACTTTGTCTCTGTAACTCCTTCCATGGGTATTTTGTTCCCCATTCTAAGAAGGAACGGAGTATCCACATTTTGGACTTCCTTCTTCTTGAGTTTCATGTGTCTTGCAAATTCCATATTTCTTAAACCACACATAGGAACCCTTGCCTTGTAGTAAGCAAACCCTGATGAGATATGTCAAAGATCTTCTTCAGTTTCTTCCCAGCTGTTCATTATTTCTACCAGAGGTGATTTGTCTTTCCTGTTCACAGCTGACCTGAGCTACATTGTATTAGAGTTAAGTCTTGTATAGAATCTATTTTTCTTCTGTAATGGTTTAAATAATTGAATTGTGCTTACAAATGACCTTGGTTTGTTTTTATTTAATAAACAATACTTCTATTTTCATCTCCAATCAAAATTAACTCCATCTGCTATTTGTACCTGAAAGGCTTTCTCTTTTGTATATCCGGAGAGAATTTAACACAACTGTGTGTTTCTCCAAAAGACATTTACATACTACCAACAAGACTAATTTAATAGGAGCAGAGACTGAGTAGAATAAGTTGAATTTTAATGACACAAGGATAGAAGCAACAGTTCAAGCTGGTAAAAATAAGAGTATCTCAATTAGCACTGTGCAGATCACTTTTTGAAGAGAAATATTACCTCATAACCATGAGAAAAGATTCAATCATGGTGTCTTCATTTGTGTGAAATCTTTGATGTTGTAAGTCCAGCAGGTTCTTATAAGTTTCTTGGGCTAGTGAGAGGCAAAGGCTGACTTGTTGCCTTAAACCACATTTTATTGCTGTGAAGAAACATCAGGAACACAGCAACTCATGAAGGAAAGCACTTAACTGAGGTCTTCGTATAGTTCTAGAGGTGTGGTCTGTTATTGTCAGAAAGCACGGCTGAACAGAGATAGACATGGTTCTGGAGAAGCTGAGTGTCCTACACCCAGATCTGCAGGCAGGCCCCAGAAAGAGCAAGAACCTCAAAACCCACCCCCAGGGACACACTCCTTCCAATAAGTCCACGCCATTCCTGGTGACCAAACATCTAGAAATATGAGCTGGTAGGAGCCATTGTGATTCAAATCACCAGAATCACACTCATGACATGCATGTTGTTTTCCACAGAGAAGGCAAAGTCAAGTCAGACTATACTTCTGGGATTAAACAGGATAAAAACCAAAGACAAGACAAAAACAAAAATGATGAAACGTAAACCCTCCTTGGCACAGGAGAGTGTAGGGTTCTAGACCCAGTTGCTATGTGGGGCTCAAATATGCATTGCAAAAGACTTTTGCTTTACCTAGAGTATTGCAATATCTTGCCACATAGTTTTGCTAGTGCCAGTGTGTTCAGTGTATTCCTTTTCTCAGTTAGCTGTTGTTTAATTTTAAGCAGGAAAATTACATTTATATATTTACAAACTTACCAACTATTAGGAAATATCCATCAGAAGTTAATCCCTACGGCATTCTAGAAAGATCGTTTGTAGTGTTTTCTTGTTTTGTTTTGTTTTGATTTTGTAAGGAAAATGGTATTATCTCTTCACCCACATTCATTGGGAGGACACTAGCCTTTGATTTTTGGAATCAAATCTCAGAATCTTATGGTTGTCGGCTTCTGTCTTGAGATATATGATGTATAACTTCATTACAACTCTTTTCCTAATTGTGAATGCTTTATCTTGTAAGGGTCCATGATTCACCAAAGAATGATACCCAGCACTTGGGAGGCAGAGACAGGCAGATTTCTAAAGTCAAGGCCAGCCTGGTCTATAAAGTGAGTTCCAGGACAGCCAGGACTACACAGAGAAACTCGAAAAACTAAAAAAAAAAAAAAAAAAAAAAAAAAAAAAAAAAAAAAAAAAAAAAAAAAAAAAAAAAAAAGAATGATAAAAAAAGAATGATACCCTGGACCAAATAGTATGTAAATGCAAAGAGTGTTTTATTCTGCTGAAGTCCAGCATGCTGGAGTCTCCCCATTACCAAGATAGCAATACCCAAGTGAACTTGCGGCTTGATTTAAAGCACATTAGAGAATTCTGGGATAGGTAATCTCTATGTTAATCTGTTGGGTACATCTCTGTGGACATTCAATTACCAGTGTGGGAGCTGGAAACTTGCTGGGGAGATATGGGAACTGTTACTGAGGAAGTAGCTGAGGAAGTCTGGAAACTGCTGCTGACCCATTGTTCTTGCTTCAGGCCAGGTTACTGGAGCATTCCAGTACCTGGGCATGAAGGCTGGAGCCTGGGGTTTTTTCCTATTAGCAATTGACTTGCCTGGGCTTGCCCAATTTTTAGACCTAGTCTCCTTAACTGCCAATTTAAAGTCTGTCATGGAATCAGGCTAGCTTTCTCAATCTAATAGCCACTAATCATTGCTTTGCAGAGTTAGAGCCAGCTAACAAAAGGCTAGAAAAACAACCAAACCAAACCAATATATTTCAGGATGAAACATTATCTGGATTTATATAAATGAGACAAGAACAATTTTTAGGATACATAAAGATGTTTCCTTTTAAATAAGCGTAGACACTTATCCCCTGCATTGGCATTTTTACTAATATAATAACTCTGTGTGTGTGTGTGTGAGTGTGTGTGTGTGTGTGTGTGTGTGTGTGTGCGTGTGTGTGTGTGTGCATGAATTCTGTGCCACAGCCTACATGTGGAGTTCACGTGATAACTATAAAGTTGATTTTCTACTACTTTTTCTGGATTCTAGAGATTGAGCTTAGGTCATTGGGTTTGCATCTTTGAGCATCATATACTTCTTTATCCACTTAGCTATCTGACTGAGACCTGTATTACTAATTTAAAATAAGTTATATGAGTTGACTTCAATAACTCGAATTTATTGGTTGATAGAAATTGCACTAGCACTCTTGTTCTGAGATTCTCGATTGTATGCTGTTCTTTCTATACTTATATTAATTTTCAAAACCATCTCCAGTAGAAATATAATACAAGCATATATGCAATTTTAATTTTTAACTTGTAATTAAGATATAATTATATCATTTCCTTCCTTCCATTTTCTTCCCCAATCCCTTTCAAATTCATGGCCTTTTTTTCTTTGATTATTAATGTGTATATATGAGGTATCTGTATGTGTCTATATGTATATATTTCAGGATGAACTGCTTGGTTTTAGATAACCAGTTAGAAACTCATTTCTGGGAGGGAAAGACCCAATTCCCCCTCTTTCAGCAGTCCTTAGTTTCCTAGATATAACTGTTGTCTAGGAGTGGGACCAATTGAGATTTCTACTTTCTAAATTAGCATGTGTATTAGTATTTATAAAAGAATTTTAGTCCAGCGTCAGCATGGCTTTTCTGGTAAGAGGTCATATCTAAAGACCTTCTAGATCTATGTGATCCAACTGGAATGCAGACATTTCCTGGATTACAGTATGTTTTAGCTGGAGTACAAATACATCCTTAGCACATACCTTTAATCACAAACAATGAAAGCACAGTGAGTTTATAGAAGGAAGAAGCCACTTTTAAAAGGGAAGTCTAATTGACGGAGTGTAATTCAGTTGGGTTCAGGCAATGCTGCGTGTTCAGTTGAGCTGGCTTCAGTGTAGTTCAGTTGAATGATATTGATTTCAGTTGAGTTCCTACAGGTCCATTTAGTTCCAGTCCATTCCTGTAGTCAGTGCAGTTGTTCATGAAATTCAGAGGCAGTTTTTTCCAAGCAGACCAATCCAGTGAGAAGCTGAGAGAAGGGAAATTGAGTCAGTCAGGCTGGAGAGGAGTGTGACCCAGAACAGCTAAATTGAAGCAGCCAGCCAGAGATCAGAAAGAGCTAGAATGGCTGAGATTACTAAGCAGTAAGTGTCTGACATGACAGTTCTATCAGGTGAATAAAGTTACTTTTCTACCCTCTGACTCTATCACATCTCAGATCTTCCCCCAACCTCTACCCCTGTCTCCATGAGGCTATCTCCATCCCCACCCCCACCCCACCAGACCTCTAAACTCCCTGCCACCACCACCCCCAAAGAAAAATAACTAAATAATAAAATTACTTTTCCAGGTATTGTCATTGTTTAATACTTGTTCAGGCAGCGTTTTAGGTCCTTTATCCGGAGTTTAGCTTTTCTCCTTGCTAGGACACAGTATCTTACAGCAGGCTTCCGGGCTGTTTGACTGTTACAGCCTTTCAGTCCCATTTGCATTGCATGTCCTGAGCCTTGGTGAAGATGCTGTCTTGTAGATGCCTTTGGGGATAGACACGCCATTATAAGTTGTTGTCAGCATTTTGATGAGTTGATTGTCTCCATTTGCTGCAAAGGGAAGCTTCTCTGATGTGCCATGAGAGCTGCACTTACCTACAGCCTGTAAGGATAAGTACTTTGGATGTAGTTAGAAGCTATGCTGGTCTAGGAAAAGATGACATAGTGGTTTTTCTCCTAAGATGCACAAGGAGAGTGAAAATAAGCAGATGGGATTCATTTTAATAATATTTTAATTACATAAAAGTACTTAAAATATTGTTTACATGTATTATTTATTTATAACATTTATAATTTTCTTTGATTTTAATTGGATATTTTCTTTATTTGCATTTTAAATGTTATCCTCTTCCCTGTTCCCCGCCCCCAGAAACCCCTTATCACATCCTCCCTCCCCCTGCTTCTATAAGGGTGCTCCTCCACTCACCCATCCACTCCCAGCTCCCCACACTTGACTCCCCTAAACTGGGGCATCTATTCAGCCTTCATAGAACCAAGGACCTCTCCTCCCATTGATGCCTGACAAGGCCATCCTCTGCTACATATGCAGCTCGAGCCATGTGTACTCCTTTGTTGATGGCTTAGTCCCTGGAAGTTCTGGGGGGTCTGGTTGGTTGATGGTGTTTTTCCTATGGGGTTTCAAACCCTTTCACTTCCTTCAGTCCTTTCTCTAACTACTCTATTAGGAATCCTGCGCTCAGTCCAATGGTTGGCTGCTAACATCTGCCTCTGCATTTGTAAGGCTATGGCAGGACTTCTCAAGAGACAACAATATCAGCCTCCTTTCAGCATGGGTTTGGTAACTGTATATGGGTTGAATCCCCAGATGTGACAGTCTCTAAGTGGCCTTTCCTTTAGTCTCTGCTCTACACGTTATCCCCATATTTGCTCCTGTGAGTATTTTGTTCTCCTTCTAAGAATGACCAAAGCATCCACACTTTGGTCTTCCTTTTTCTTGAGCTTCATGTTTACTAAGCTCAGTTTAGACTAGTCTGATTTGGAGTCCCCGGGGACCCAATGTGGCTGGCAGCTATAGCCCAGTCTACAAGGTATGAAAAGGGTAGAAAGCTCAATAGCTGACAACTATTGTGCCCACATAGCAGTTGAGCACAGGAGAGCAAGGCAGGGAGGACCAACAGAGACTGGGGAGGAGAGCAGCATGGGATAATGAGAACAGTTCAAAGATGACCATGATAAGCAAATCAGATAGATCCCTGGCATGGAACTTTTATTTCTTAGATTTGGAAGAATAGTAGAAAGTAATTGAGGGTAGATCTATTCATATCTGAAACTTCACTCATGGCTGAATAACAAAGCATGAATAACAATGAATGAGTAACAATTTATAACTAGATAAAAATATGGAAAATATATTCTAGGTAAGATACTAAGAGGAATGGGGAAGATTACAAATATACAGACCCTGCAGACACATCAAAGTCTAACTTCAATATGGGTTAATGTAGAACTAATTAATGTTAATTATTTCAATGTGGGGTTGCTACCTGCCCCAATGAACTAGGTTCCCAAATGAAAGACAGATTCACAGCCTTTATATTTTAAGATGTCTTAAGCAGCACAATAGCTTGGCCACTGCCTAGCCTCAATGTAGTTAATTCCATGTTTAATAATTCTATGTTTTATCTTGGCTGCTCTGGATCCTGCTGAACAACTTTCTGGCCCCTGCTTTCCCACCTCCTTGACATGGTGTCTCTGCCTCTCTGTCCTGGATTCTTCTCAGACATGGTGTCTCTCTTCTTCCCCACACTCTCCTGGCATGGTGGTCTCTCCCTTCCTCTTCCTCCCAGACCCAAGCCCAGGAAATCTTAAAATCCAGTCTCTGTCTGTCCTCCCCAGCTATTGGCTGTTGGTATCTTTATTTACCAATCAGAAACAACTGAGGGTAGGATCCAGAATTTACACTCAGATGCTCTTATGCAAGCAGTATTTTTAGGGGGGTAGGGGTAGGGAACTTAATTAGCATTCATAATACAAGAGTCACAGCTTAATTAAAATTAAATTATAATTAAAAATAATAATTATATTCCTCCAAAGTAAGATTTATCAAGCAATCAATGTATTGCTTGCTGTCTCTTTCAACTACTAGTTCATCCCAAAATTTGATGAAATTGATACTCTAGTTAATCATGTTTTACCAATGAGAAAGCTAAAATTCTTAGAGTAATTTTAATGCACCAAAATTCAGCATGCTAGGCAACAGTTATGGTTTCTGTCTCTACTCAAAACCTGCATCATAATCACATGACTTACAGAATGCAGGAGAACAAAGAACTGAAATGACTGATTCTGTTTTATGATAGGGGGGCAAATTTAATTTTCTTATGTTTGTATTTCAAATCTAGTTTGGACCAGGCAACAAGTGTGGACAAAGAGACAACTGAAGTAAGCAAGGGCTGGCACCTTCAAACTGGAATCTGAAAACACTGAATGGCATATGAATAGTTGTAGGAGATAGTGTAGGCAGTGTGAGCAGTGGCTCAAAGAACAGGGGCAGGAATATCCGTCAGTCAACAGGAAAAGGGGGAATAGCACAGGATCCATGGAACATTTCAAGTATGGAAGCTGGAAATTACATTAAAGGTTGAGTTGAGGAAAACAAATTGAGAGCTTTGTGAGGTTTTACCAAGAGAGTGATACTATTCCCACCATTCAAACAGAAATATATTTCTGGGGCATAAATTAGGGGAGAAAGGGAACAATCCAAACATCCGTTTTGAGACTATGGCAAAGGTCTAATACCAACTGAAAAAACGAAACTGAGACCAGGTGAGAGACACAGGGCCAACTGTGAGATTCTCAAAGGAAAACAAGAAGTTAAAACATCCTTCGATTTCATAAATTAGTGAAGGATAGCTGCGACGGTGAGAGCTCATACTTTCTAGGGAGAAGAGAGGCTTCAAATTCTCTTGTGATAAAAAGGCAAACCTTTTCTAGCTTCTATATAGTCAATATTTACTCCATGGCATATGAATAAAGACCATACATGTTATTCAAGAACACTAAGGTATTACATACGAATATATTGGGAACTCCTACCCTGGCAATTACAAAAAAATAAGTACTCCAAACTTAGAAATCCGTAGAAAAGCATGTTATACAAGATTCACTTTGAACACAGTGCAAACTCATCCTGTTCAAAAAAGCTTCCTAAAACAGGAAAAATCTATAAAATGAATTTATATATCTCACTATAAATAGGAACTTTTAAGTGAAACTTACTGACATGCTATCTTTAACCTTTGTTGCATATCTGCATTTTGGAAACATTAAAGGAACGTTGTTCCTAACAACTTTCTAGTTAACTTATTCAGTTTCCCTCTGGTTACAATGACTTTCTAAGATGATTGTTTTTCTTAGTAGTATCAGTATCTACCAGACCTGATATATTGAACAACTTTTATCAACATTAAAATATTTGATGTTCATAACCCTGAGATGTAAAGATTTCTTCATCTTTCCTTTGGGGAAAAATGAAGACTCAGAAGGGATTCAAGAAGTTACTAATCTTCACACAGTAAGAAATATGTTTTCCTTACTATTGCAACATATGACCTTTTTTATGGTACTAACACGACAATACACCATTGGTGGGATGCTATGCCATGCGTTTATTAATGTTCAAGTCTGCATCAGTTCAAACATTACATTTAAGGCTAGTGGACCAGCAGTCAGATTATCAGATCATTCTTGAAAGTATCATTACCTGCTTAGTGCTGAGAGATGGACAGTCCATGTCAATCTGGTAAAATTCCATGGCGGTGATTACTTCATAGAGTCCCTTCGTAGATTATAAAGTTGAAATGATCAGGGAGTGTTGTATTTCACACTGACTACTTAATATACAAATCTTGATGAGCTTTCCAAAACATCAAAAAATTTCAGCATAAATAGTTGCTTTCTAATATTTTGAAAATGAAGTTCTACAGATTACCAGTTTATATTTGAAAGAAACCCAAAAAGTAGGAGTCTAAGAAACAGGCAATACTGAATTTTATATGGCATCCAAATTACTAAATAACAGTAAATAGCCATACTTATCTTTCTGTTATGAAGATCTAAATTGACCTTATCTCTGTGTTAAGGTTAATGAATATGGTAAAATATTGTTATGCTTAAAAAGGAGTTACATTGTATTAAAATTCAATTTTCTAGTGAGGAGTTTTTAAACTTTTTCAAATAGGATCAATGTACTTAGAGAAGTATCTATTTATGTGAAGGATAATTCTTTAATCATTGCCTCATAAAATGGATGTCATAAACCTTCAACTTTAATTTCAGTAGTCTTATATTTGCATAATTTGCGATTATACTTTTATAATTTAGAATGCCTTAGAGTTACGAGAGCTAGAAAACTACCGCAACCTTCCTTGATAACTGGACATTTTAGGGAGAAAATAATAACATTCCAAATAATCAGAAACCAAGTCACATAGAATGACTACTTTCCATTTTAATTTTATTTTTATTTTTCAATCTGCCCTTCTAATTCAATTTTGCATCCTTGGCCACTGAAAGCAATCTTGAGAATTGCTGAGCTGCTTAAAAGGGAGTCTAATGGGATCTAAAAATCAATTCACAGCTCTGCCACCAGGTCATTGCACAACTCTCGGGTTCCACTAAAACAACATGAAATTGGTCTTTTCACCATCTCAGACCTCAGTGTTTGCCTCTTGTTAAAAATACACTATCTAATGGGGATGGTTTAGATGCACCTAGGAATATCACTACTAGGTACAAATCATGAGACTCGTGTCTCCCTCAATTAGCAGCTGCACCTGAGATTGCCTGAGAGCTTTGCAGAGGCTGGGAGTCTGTTCTATCTAGTACTGCAAATGCAGTTTTGTATGTGTGCCAGGGTTCAAGCTCCTTTTAAGTGCTTTTATCCCAGTAATTTTTTTCCTTTTGATTTACATTTTGTTGGCATTGAGTAGCTGTCTTACCTCATATTTAAATTGATTAACCTGGAAAGGATAGATCCTTAGTGCCCCACATTTATTTGCCCTTGGCTGGCCTAAATCTGGGGGACAAATGTCAGTTCTGAAGTGAAGAATCCCTATTTCCTGTACAGTGTCAGGCTGATAGAAGTCACCGGTAACTCCATGTCATCACGTCACATTTTCACCAGCAGTCATATGGAATCTTATCTATGATTTCAGGCTAAACTTGCTCAGTATCTTAAGTATATATAAAAAAGAGAATATTTTCAGTTGCATGTAATAACTTATCTGACAGTAGAATATGTCTAGATGTTGGGAGCAGTAAGCAAAATATTGTTATTTGTAACATGTGGCAAACCAAGCCTGAAGTGCCTTGTCCACAAAGGGCATCAGAAGCAAACTGTGGTGTCCTATTGTTGAAAAGTATGTTTTAGGAGAAAGCAAATGCCATTTTTGCTCCGTACATGACCATATTCCATCCTTATGATCTTTATTTTTTTTTCTATTTACCTGGTCAGATGGACAAATCTCCTAAGGCAAGCATTAGAAGTATTTTCAACCATATTGCCAAAAGATCAGTTTGATCTGAACAATATTAAGTTATCGAATGAATAAGAAAATCTTTGTATACTTTCCACTTCTCTCCAAATCTAAAACTATCTGCCATTACCCTGTTTAAAGCATATGTCTGCTGATAAACCATGGCAAATTCCATACTTGTTCAAAACACATTTATAAAGAGTTGTTATAGAGCTCCTCTAATCTCTCCTCTTTACATTTAAATACAAAAAGATATAATGTCTAGGGATGTAGCTTAATGGTAGAGTACTTTCCTTGCATAAATCAGGCCTTGAGTTCAATCCAAAATAGTGTTAAGATTATTAAATGAAACAAACAAACAAAATATAATGGCTGGAGATGACTCAGAGGTTAAGACACACACTGCTCTTTCAGAGGACCTGAATTCAATTCCCAGATCACTTTGAACAGCACACAGATGTTTGTAAGTCTGGCTCCAGTGGACGTGATGCCTCAGGCTTCTATGGCCAACTGCACTCACATCACATGCATGCCCACAAGCACACATCCATAATTGAAGAGAGTAAAAATATAAATCTTTGGAAAATTTAAACGTACAGTGTTGGGATAGTTCACTCAAATCTGTGGCAACTCCAGAGTAAAGCTGAGTATAAAACTTAGTTCCCTCAACAGCTAACACACTATCTTTTCTGTTACAGTGCATTTATTATTTTGCCCTTGCTGCTACCGTGTGAAAGAAATAAGTCACAATTTTTGATAAGCCATAGATTGTACATATGATTTTATTTTTCAAAATTAAAATAAGTTCAATTTCTGCTGGTAACTTCAATAATTATTAGTAGAATAACTTTGTTTTTTACCTTCTTTTTTGGGGCATCTACTGTCTGAGGATGAACCCTATCATGTGACTTCAGGGAAAACATTATAATTATTTATTATACAAGGAGAATATTTGCTTATAAAAATGAATTATTATCTCTCTAGAATACCTAAGATTTAGGTATTTCTACATTGTTTAATTTTATTCCCATGAAAGTTACTGGATTTAAGATGATTTCAGTTAGGTGAAGAAGTCAACGCATCAGATATTATCAAAGAAAGTTATTGAGTACATTAGAGAAGAACAAGAATGCAGACGTCATGTATAACCTCACCCACACACCTCTGCATACAATGGACAGGAATGACTGAATGCTTTGATCTTCCCTAGGTAACATAAAAGAGGTTTGGGGGGAGGCAGCATCTGTTAGAATGAAGGTTTAATGAACAGGTGGAGACTAGTTGAGTGTTGACATGGAGCATAAGAGAAGCAAAGAAAGATGAAATGCAAAATCGTTATCATCACAGACCTTCATGGCCCAAGGAGATATATTCTGATTTAAGAAAATAACACTAAAATAAATGCACTTTGATTTACCCCTAAGCACTCAGAAGCATGTATTAGCTTTCTACAGATAACTTTAATGTTATTAAATCTTTCACCTTGTATCTATATAAAATTTAATTTATGAAAAATTTTATATAAACTTTCTATGTATTTATATCAATAATAGAAAAATAACTTGGGAAAATATATAAGTGTAATACTAAGAATGTAAGCTATTTTTATTGCCCAGCACTATAGTTTAGTGAACTTTTGTATATAATTGAGAAAATAGAAGTTTGTTATAGAAAAGTGACTGACTTAAACTCAGCTTCCTACTTAGATTTACCTGAACTCTGTCTGTCTCTCAACAGCTATAAGTACTCTGAAGATAAGTCATGTATACTTAAAGTTTTGAGAAACTTTCCAGTTTGTGAGATTTTTACATGGTGAAATATTGTAGATCATAGTGATTTTTCAAAGTTGATATAGAAGTGTAGATCCTACTCCTGTGTGAGTAGGTGCTTCTTATGGTTAGAACAAAGACAACAGTCATGTCTCATGAAGGGCATTTGTAGATATAACATTGTCTCATGGGCACAAGACCACTATTATATCCATGGCTGCTGTATTAGAACAGTGAATGAATTACAGACATTAGAGTGTTAAAATTGAAATGGCTCTACATTATCTAAACATATTAAGAAAGAAAAACAAAACAACTGGTTAATATATAATTTAAGATTAGAAGAACAGGGTATATTTAAGGTTGGAGAAAGTCTCACATAGATACAACAGAAAGAAGTCCATTCACAGATGTATTTGAAATGTCAAATGAAAGACACTGGCTTCTCAAATGGTGCCTGCATGTAACAGACTCTCTGGACCCTCTGCTTTACATCAGAGCAGAGGTTGAAAGGTCACCAAGACATATGGTTTTACTTGATGAAATAAGTCTTTTCAATCCCAATTGTGCTTCCTCCACTACTTCACCTCTACCAATATTCAATCCAGTTCTTTATGTGACAAAGCCAGACCAGTCTTTATGGAGAGCAGAAGGCCACCCATCATCTTATCTAAGAACTTTATTCCACATTGAATCTCAGAAACTAAGGTAAAGTGTGCCTGTTGGCTTGGGTCCTTCCTTTTTCTACATCCTTTGTGGAGATCTCTCACACCCTGCATCCTAGTATTCTCTCCTCTTTGAATTCCTTGTCATTCCCAATCTGCTCCTTGCAGGCTCTTTCAATTTATTTCTCTTTCCTGAACAGATCTCTCATATATCTGTTTTCATGAGTCCAAACCATCGAATCTCAACTCATGTATTGCTTCTACAATAGTACAAGTAACATATACCATTATAGTATAGCAGCTAAATGAAGGCAGAGGCAGTCAGCAGGTACAGATGATAGCTGTAACAAGATTTAGAGACTGGTGTGAAGTGGGGTATATTTTGTATTTTGGATTCCATCCCCATAAGTTATCTTAAGGTTTTAGTGTCATTTCTTCATTTATTAAAGTTAGTGTTCTTGGGGTTAATCTTCATTTATTAAGGTTAATGTTCTTGGGGTTAACCTGTGTGTGTTTGGGGAACATGTTCAAGCTACAACAAAACCATGAAAAACAAATATGTTGAAATTATAGATAAAGAACTAGATAGCCTACAACAGAAAAAAGTTGGGCTCTTCATACTGAAAATAAATTTGTGTATATTTAACATAAATCACTATTTGTAGGTAAAAATAATTTATACTGATTAACAATAATGATCTTAAAGGTTTATAGAAAATTTGCTTTTTGCTTAATGTGATTGTGATGTACTTGATATGCAAACAGTCTCCACACAGTGTATACAGTATATGCAAATGATTTTTCTATAACATTTATATATGATTTTCTCACAACAGATGTTCATTTATTTTGTTGTTAGTCTTCAGACAGTAAGTCAGGAAAGATATACTAGAGATAGATGGAGAATGTTTAAGTCCTCATCTAAAGGAAAGAAAAAAGAAGAGAGGGGACAAAGAAGAAAAAGAGAGGAAGAGAGGAAAAAATATACCTCAACATCAAATTTGGTAAAATTGATGTGGCTAGATAGAGACTTTATTACATAAGAAAATTCATCAGGTTTATTCTGAACTCTCGGTTCAAGTGGATTAGACCTATATAGGTATCAATACTTGAAGAGAGGTACTTCAGTAGGTTGTATAGAATCTTCTCACTCAGCTACTGCACGAAGAAAATGCATCACATTCACACTGAAGTCTACATCATATTCCTACTGATTCCCTCGCTGCATTATTGCCCCACTTTTCCTCACATGGCAGTTTGTTTCAGAATTAAGAACCATAGAAGAGTCTACATCTATGTCCATATGGACAGAAAATGACCTTTCAATATAGAGTTAGAAGAGTATTGGCGCAGAGTTCTTAATAATTACCTTTATTTTCTACTATGTCTGTTTACTTGACAATTCTTTCCTGGCTTTTGGTTTCACAGCTGAAGGAAAATGACTGAAAACGAACCAGCTTTTTACTTCTAAAAATAAATTAAAGACAAATCCGTAGGAGAACAAAACTAAAGTGATCTAGAGCACCACTTTTTTTAAGCACGGGGAAGTCAAAGCTTGGGGCTTCGGACAGTGAAGGAGAAAGGCTAAAGTACTAAGCGTACGCAATGACTTCCAGAAGATAGTAAGTGGAGGTACCATTACGGAAAATGGGCTCTGCTGTTTGAGTTCAGAATTAAAGACTTCTTAGGATGAAGACAAATTTTACTTTGGGAGAAGAGTTGCCTTTCATCTTCCCCCATTAGGATTTCAATTGGCACAAGATGGCACAGTCTGTCCAACAATCAGGCATTTCAACCCAGAGGAAGCAACTTTCCCTCAATTCCCTTTAAGTGCCTTTTATTTTTGCCTGTGTACGAACAGTGCATGTTTCACATATGTAAGACATTAATCCACTACAATGTGTAGAGGGAAGATTGTGAGCTGACTATAATCTAAAATCTAGCAGATGATTCAGGGTTACTTTCAGATGGAACATTCATCTCTATTTATTAAGGACCACGGTCATCTAATATAACAGGATTGTATTTGTTCATAACTTCTCTTAGATTTTCAGCAAAGCCCCTAAGAATTTTAAATGATTAGCTGTTAAGAGAAAGAAACATTATCATTATAATGCCTTCTGTGTTTAAGCCTTTCACTCAGTAGATACTAATAATTGTTTCATTCCTGAGTACTCATAGAGAAAAATCTGAAGACATTGCCAAATGGGGTGTGTGTGTGTGTGTGTGTGTGTGTGTGTGAGAGAGAGAGAGAGAGAGAGAGAGAGAGAGAGAGAGAGAGAGAGAGAGAAAATCTTCTTTCAAGGTGAAGGAGGTTCTGACTGACTATTAGCAACCACTTTGACTCAATAACAATATTAGATCATAGGCTTAATGACTTTACCTCCCAGGAATGTGGCCACCAATGTGTATGGTCCAGTCAAACCGTCCGCTGAATGCTCTGTGAGTTGTCATCATTCTATGAGTTTTCTCACTTCAAACTTATACCCCCAGCCTGGCATTTGCAATGATATGGTGTGTGTTTTTCTGTTTGACATGTTGCATTTCTATCCTGATATGAAATATACAATCATCTCTAAAGAAGTATAATCTTTTCTATCTGTGCATACAGTTATCTATACTACATCATTGGACATATTTAAATTCTTTATAATAATATTTGTTACCCCCAATAAATGAATAAATAAATGAATGAATGAATGAATGAATAAATAAATAAATAAATAAATAAATAAATAAATAAATAAATAAATGCAGGTAATTACTGACACCAGCGCAGATAAATGATTTCAAATATATATTCTTTTCTAGAAAAGAATAATTTAGTTTGGAAAATCATTTAGTTTTACTTGGATGTGTTTTTTCACTGCTCTCCTGTTTAAGCTTTCATTATCCTTGAACATTCAATACTGTGTCTGTCCTAAGCTTTCTTGTCTCTGGATTTTAGCTGACTTGCTCTCCTTGATATAAGAACATGGGGTTGTCACGTGACATGCTAATGCTATGAATTTATACAAGTCTTCTGAGAACTTTGTCTTGCTCTTCAATCCTTAAAGAACAAATAATAGAGAAAAGTACCATAGACTGGATCATGGTCCAACAACCATTAGTTTATTTGTTTGTTTTTCTTGATCATTAAATTCTAAATATTTTACTGAACACACATCTTGATCTTTCCTTTTAAATAATTAAATTGAATTCTATTGTCCTGGATTCCTTTATTGTTTGTTCTGAAAGGATATTTACTAAGAGAATAGATGTGCTCAAACTTCAAAAGCAGAATTTTCAAATTGTCTTACTTTTATCTCTCCATATATACTTAATGCTTCTGCTCCAAATTTTAGTATTGTCCCATCAGTATATTGTGTAAAGTTTAAAAATGAGCATCTTTGCAACATACAAACCTATATCTACAAAGAAACAAATAGTTAACAAACTATGAATTTTTCTGTGAGTACATGTGTGTGTATACCTGGAGATAGAAAACCTAGGAAAGAGATCAGGAGTCATAGATGCAAGCATCACCAACAGAATACAAGAGGTAGAAGAGAGAATCTCAGGTGAAGAAGATAACATAAAAAACACTAACACATCAGTCAGAGAAAATGTAAAAAGCTCCTAACCCAAAGCATCCAGGAAATCTAGGACACAATGAGAAGACCAAACCTAAGTATAATAGGTATAGAAGAGGGTTTAGATTCCCAACTTAAAGGGCCAGTAAACAAAATTACAGAAGAAAACTTCTCTAACCTAAAGCAAAGAAGAATGTTTGAATAAGTTATTTTGTCTAGTGTAAATAAGAGAAACATAAGTTGAATGGTTAGGATTAGACCAAATTTGGAAGAATCTTGAAAATATGCATATGAATAAAGGCAGCTATTATGATTATTAAGTAAGTAATTAACACAAACAACATTTTGAAAAACAATAGTGGTATCCTAGGGTTACAGTTAAGTGCCTAAACACATCTTAGCATACATTAGAATATCATTTAAATGCCATAAAAGCAAACAAATAAGATAAATAACAGTGATTTCTAGAAAAAGTGATTGGGTAAAAGAGGATATAGCAGAAAATTGGCTAGGAAACTAAAATGTAGTCTAGGTCATCACAACCAGTGCCTTAAGACGAAAAGTTAGTGAAGAAATGCTAGTGCTCTTCTAAGAGTTGATAATTGATAATTAAGGTTGGGAGAGGGTGGACCAATCAAAGCTAAGCACATATGAATATATCTAATCTGTAAACCTGTTACATTGTGAGCTAATTTATTTAATGGAATGGTATTTTAAAAGGAATGAATGAACTAGAAAAACAAGGTATAGTCTACACCTAGAATATGAGTGAGAAATATTGATAACTATATTGATAAAATGTGGAACATCCTTTATCTTGAAGATAGGACCTTTATGGCATGAAGTGAGAAAGTAAAATTCTGGGCTCCTGTTTTCTAGTTTCTAAGGTTGGTACGAATATCCAAGCGGGTATGTATTATTTGCATCTATGGCAACATATAGAAAAGAAGAGGATGTTTAGTTTGTGGTAAGTTATTTCCTTGCCAGAGAAATGATCCAACTCCAGACAGATTAGAGTACATAAAGGCAGGTTTATTGAGAAACTGTTCTCAGGTGGGTTTCTTAGGTCCCAACGAATGAGGTGAGGGAATTTTTCATAAGGAGGGAGACAGAGGGAAAGGGAAGAGAAGGAGAGAAAGAACTACTTGTACATACAGGAAGAGGTGACATGTAGAAAGGGAGAGAGAAGACAAAACTAGGGAGAGATCAAGATGTCTACATTATATAGCAAGAGTCTATCTGGGAAGGGAAACCCAGCCTCTGGGTTCAGAACAGAGGGTGGGGTATGGCAGGTATACTGAGAAATGCTGGAAGAATCTGAAGGCCAGGTTCATGTTAGAATGTGAAATTTGTACCTCAGCTGTTGGTCTAAATCCCAACAGTAGGTAGTGATGACTGTTATGTTCTAAGTGATAATTTTAACATTTAAGAGTAAAGAAATACAGGGCTACAGAGATGACTCTGTGGTTAAGAATGCTGACTGCTCTTCCAGGGGTCCTGAGTTCAATTCCCAGCAACACATGGTGGCTCACAACCACCTGTAGAGGTTCCAATGCCCCCTTCTGGTGTATCTGAAGAGAGCAACAATAAATAAATAAATTAATTAAAAAACAAACAAAAACAAAAAAAGCAGCTCAAGGTCACTTTAAAAAAAAAACGAATAAATAAATGGGTGAAAACCAAGAAGTAGTATTAGTTATGGCACTTTTCAACCTTCTAGATATCCAGCGTAGAAAAATAGGTGGCAACAGAATAAAATGGAAAGAAGGAAAGTAGACATGGGCCAAATAAATCTAAAGTAAAATCAGAAAGTAAAACTTTGCAGTAGGTACTCAGAATTTTCATATTCAGGAAAAACACCTAGCAAGAAAAACCAAAACAAACACACAGACAAACACCAGAGCTATTGCAAGAAGAAAGACTTCAATCATGTGTTCCCTTCAAGTTTTTGGATGGAGAAATGGGAAAAATGGAATACCATAAAAACCAATGTGGAAAACATGGTTGAGGGAAAAGGATGGTGTAAAGCAACTAACTCAGATACTCATCTGTAAAAGGAATCAGATTTCAGGATGTGTAGTTCAACAAGAGAAACAAATTGTGCAGCCTGCTAAATTTATCTTTATGAGTCTGAATATCATTCCAAATTAATCCTTCAAAACTTACAGGACTTATCTTTGTTTCTCCAGTCTGTCATTGGCTGCACAGGCCTCTGATTATCATTTTGAGCATGTGATGGGACAATCTAAGACAACTTTAAGATTAGAAAGAATAGTTCCTTGTTCTCAGAATATCTCCTCAACTCATCAACACATCCCTTTTGCTAAGAGTTTTTAAAAATCATTTGTTTAATGTAGCACAAATTTGAACATTCTTGGAGGCTAAAGAGATGACTCAGAGGTTAAGAGCACTGGCTACTCTTCTAGAGGACCCACGACCCAAATGGCAGTTCGGAACTATGTGTATTTCCAGTTCCAAGGAATCTGACACCCAGATATACATGTAGAAAACACCAATGCACATGAAATAAAAATGAGTGATTTTTTTTTAAAAAAAGAGCATTCGTATAAGCCTACTCACTTCTATTATGATCATTTCGTCATTCATACAATAACTTCAGTTCTATTATTATGTTATATGCCATACACCAAAGCCTTTCCTTAGTTATAAAACGGAAAAAATACTAATTTCATAGATCATATGTGAAACCTGTAAATATTGGAAAATAACAATAAAACAACAAAGAGCTTACCTGCTATTATCACATAGAATAAATCAGTATTAGGGGTGTTAATGTAAGGCTCAACTATCCACAGAGCAGCAAATCTTCCAATTAGTGGGGCACCTATTCAACACTCAGCAATGGTGAACAGTTTGCAGTTTATATGACTGCGATTTAACACTGGTATTGAGGAGAATAATGGCAAAGACTGGCTGCAGTGGCAGTGACTATGGAAGTTCCACCAACTGCAGCATAACTTATGTCTTTGCTATCTGTGTGTTGGTTCAGCAAAATTATCATGCCTCACGCTAATAAGTTGCAGCCACGGAAGTATAGAAAAAGAAAAGTCGCTACATTACTCTGAGCTCTTGTATGCATATTTTGACATTGGAGAAATAATTTCAATGTATCCAACAATGACAAAGAGGACGTATATATAAAGCTATGACATCAGAATTGACCGTAACTTGACCAAGCTAATGCGTGTTGGGAAACAGGGAAAACTGGTGCAGCTTTGCCGCTGTTGACTAAATGTTTTAGTAACATCGTTTGTCTCAAATATCCTAACGCTTGATACAAAATGTGTATCCTGTGCAAACCAAGGTGGAGAGGCAATCATAAAAATATGTACATTCATTTCCAATATAGAGCAGGTTGGAAAAGGATTTCTCTCAAACACGAACCAATATTGTAAAAATTTACATTTATGTTACTACCCTTTGCCATTATACCCTGCCAAAGCATTGGAAAAACTAAGGTTACAGTGTGTAGAAACACAAGAGTGCCCGTGCATTGTGATACTGTACCTACTAGTGAAAGCTTTTCATGGGACGTTAGGAAGCAAGGGAAGGATATGCCAATATTAGCAAGGGAGGCTGTTACTTTGGGAGTGAGATAATTTTGGCTAACCGTATCAATGGGTTACACTGCAGTTTAGGATGAGCGGAGGGAGGATGAGAGGGGGCGTTTAAGGAAATGAGAACATAGACGTGGGAGCGTATCGCATTACACTGAGCTTTGAAATCCACCATAAAATCCTAGACACTACCCTGAGAGAAAAAAAAAAAAGTAACTGGTGGGCTGAGATGAGGGCCATGAGTAAACCCAGATGGAGATGAAGAGCTGCAGCAAGGGCAGGGAGAAAGGAACCACGGCAGAGCTAGAGGAGATGGAAACAGTGAATTGTGCGCTAAGGTTATAAGCTGCGGTCAACTGTTTAATTTGAAATTCTGGATTTTCATTGTACAAACATTTGCCAAGAACAAAACATTTATATAACGTTGAATGCATTTGCTGAATTGCTTCTATCATAAAAGTATTTAAGTATGAAGCATTGCTAATTGTATGGGTTTTTTTTTTTGTATTTTGTATTTTATTTAGTCTCATAATAAATAAAATTATCATTTTCATCTACTGATTTGTATCCACAGACCCTTATTAAAATAATTAAGGCTGGATGTAACAGATGGAATATGGGTAGGTTTTTTGAATAAAATGCTAATGTGTAGACCAGAAGAGAAGACTTCGAGGTTAGAACCTGAGGCTGCTCTTCCAGAGATGTATTGTTCAAGTCTCAGCACACACATGGCAGCTCACAACTGTCTGTATCTCCAGTTCCAAGGGATATGAAACCCTATCCTGGCCTCCGTGGGTACCAGAAATACATGTGGTGCCTAGACATGCATACAGTAATAAAACTATATACATTAAATAAAATAATAAAAAGATTAAAAGTAGCTTATGGTTTGAAGCTGTGATAAGTTTGCTTGTTTGAAAGGAGAATGTTAATTGAATCATGTGGTCTTCCTGGAAGAGCAGATAGCCTCTCACACATCCATGATTGGGAAGCTGCCTTTAAATTATAAGATATTAAGCATGAGTTCCAGAAATAGTCTTCTTAAGTTTTGAAAACCACAAACTAAGCATGCAACTTGTTTTTGGTAAGAAGACATGGGTATCTACCTAATCTTATAACTTTTTTATGTCATGTTCAGTTGATATCCCTGGAAGGTCTGCTCTTTTCTGAAGGAAAAAAGAGGAGAGGATCTGGGAATGCAGGGTCGGGGGAGGGCTAGGGAGGAGAGGAGTGAGAGGAAATTGATATTGGGATGCAATATATGAAAGAGGAATAAACTTTTCAAAAAGGAAAAACTAAATGGGGAAAATAGAAATAATTAAGTGCCAAATACTAAAAAACAAAACAAGAACAAATAACAAAAATGAAACAATATTACACAAAGCAATACCTGTGTGTTGATAGCTATTGAGTATAGTAATAGATTTTTTCTATTTGCTATTCTATATGAACTATTAGTTATTATTATAAACTAAATAGGCTTAGAGAGTTATTTTATGACTTATAAATGTCTGGAATAAACAGATGACTTTGTAAGTCATTTTGCCTTGGCTTCAACAGATTCGATCTTATTCCTTTTTGATTCAATCATTATCAAACATATCAGATTCCTTCCTATATTGAAGTATTTGTGCATGAAATTTGTAAAATACATCATACAGAATTATAATTGGTTAGTTAGAACTGATTGTGGTATATTTAATTGTCATAGCATAGACTGATACATTTCTAAGAATATATGATATTGTCTTATCAAATTATGCTTGACCGCTAATTCAAAACATATATGGTAATTCCAGCATATTAGATGGTGCTAATCAAGAATCAGGGGTGGGGAAAGTGCAGTCTTGGGTATGGGAATGCCAGAGCTGGTTTGGGGATCTCCAGGTCTGTTATGAAGCCAGGACCATGGGGTTTTCAGATTCTTGGACATCTAGGCACCATTAGGAGTTGTGCAAGAGGTGAGAATGGAGACCAGAACAGGGATGATCATTCTTAGCTTTATGGTGGCAACCTTTGTGGCAGTTGTAGCTGGGAGCGCTGAGGGGCCTTCTATGGGAGATTAGGCTGCAGCTCTCTAGGTAAAGGCCTTCTTCATAGCTCCCTACAGTGGATCTTGGTGAAAAGAGACAGTCCATAATCCTAAACAGTTTATTGTCATGGCGGAAAGTCGATACATAAAACCATACCCCACTTCTCAGGGTGGGCCTGACATTAAATACCTTGTGCAGAGAGGAATGGAAGGATATTGCCTAAGCCCTCCTGGCCTCTAGGTATCTCATTAGCATGGAGAACTCTGTGACCTATGTGACTGTGGTCACTTCTCTTCTTTTTTTCTTGGTCTGAGATGTTAGAAGTGCCTGATCTACATGTGGAAGGGTCTTGGGGACATTGCCCTTACATGACTGATCACCACAAATCTCTCTATGGGGAGCTGCAGCTAGTGACAAGGGCCTGGTGTCAGGAGTAGGTGAAGCGCCTACTGTCCCTTCAGGCTGTCTTGGGGTTTCTAGCCTTTAGCTTGACGTCACCAGGTTTCCTCTCACAGTCCATCTCCCTGTACCTTTCAAGTTTTCTATAATGAGGAAAAATCTATTTGTTGTGATGACCCAATGTCTACCAGGGGAAATAGCAACCAAGCAGTCATATTTAATATTCATGATCTTTTCTAAAGCCATTAGTATGAAAATAAATAATATAAAGAATTTTGAAAGTAAAAGAATATTTAAAATTATGTAGAAGTATAAATGATTTTTAAAAAATCAGACTCAATAACAAAACCTGTAAGAGGAGCTAAAAGGCCTGGAAGTCACTGTGCTTCTAAGTGAGCTGGTGTGCTCACTATCTACTTATTTGATCAACTAAGCAGAAAAGAAGTAAAACAAGTAACACATGTCAGAAGGACAAAGAATAATCAGCAATGGGATACAGCTTTTCCCTTTGAGAACAATACATTGTTTCTAACTAACAATTGTATTAAATGTAGCATAGTTCACAAAGGAATCAGCATAAACGGTAGAAAACATTGTTAGAGGTAAGATATCTGAATCTCATCAGTTTTATCATTTTTGATGGATTATACACTAAATTAAAAATAAAAACTACCTATAAGATATGATTATTATTTCAGTCAGTATTCACTTCAGTCTTCATTACCTTTTATAACATTTCATTACATTTGTTTGCAAAAATTATATTTCAAAATGATATTTGTTATAGTGAGTATCTACATTCCCATAAAGATATGAATTTGAATTTAATGCCATTAAAGACACACTCAGCTCTCATCAGAACATACAGGAAATATTTTAGAGCAGTGCAGCATAATTTAGGAAGGAGGGCAGTGCAGTGAATGTAGTTCAGTTGAATTCAGGCAATTCAGTGGCGTTCACTTGAGTACAGTTATAGCAGTTCAGTTCCTGGAATTCAGAGAAAGTTTTCCAAGTAGATCACTCCAGTCAGAAGCTCAGGGAAGTCAGTTTGAATCAGTCAGCTTCAAGAGAAGTTATGAGCCAGACCAGAGGCTTTGAACCAGCCAGGTAGAATTCAGAAAGAACTAGAAAGTGTGACTTTACTCAGAAGTATACCTCTGAGATGACAGTTACAGTCAGTGAATAAAAGTTACTTTTACAGGTCTTCAACTAGTGATGGAGCTTTGTGTATACTCCCCTGCTCCATGCTGAGTTTTTATCTGGTCAAACTTTTGAGGTATTTTATATGCTATCAAAATCTCTGTGAGCTCATATGTTCAACTAATTGTCTTCTGTCTATAAAACACTATTTTCTTAGTCAGGATCTAGTGACTGATTATCCATACATCAGTGCGTTCTTGCAGTGGATCATAATTAATATAAAGAACAAATTTAAATACAATATTTCTGCATATTTTTAGGTGTAGATAGTCATTGAAAACTGTAGAACCAGTAATATTTTAATATTGCAATAGTACCAAAATTTAGTTCTACTGACAAGCAACAATTTTAAATGTATTAGATTTCTTTCGAGTTTGATTAACAGCAACAACTCATAAAATCAAAAATAATGACATCATCAACTTTGTCTATAAATTTTAAAAAGTCAAGCACCTCTAAATTTTTCTTAGTCATCTCTTTGATGATGAACTTTTGAATACTTTTTACAAATTCACTATATAAAAAGTTTCTGTTAAATTAAGTCTTACTACTTATAAGTAATATCATATATAAACATGACCTAAGAAAATACACCTATTTTTCAAGTAGTTTTGTTTTAAATAGTAGTACAAAACTTATACAGTTACAATATAATAATGGACTGTATTAATACAATGTTGCTTAAATTTCTTACTCTTGGGAAATGTATGATAAATTGTGTCTCCTCTTCTCTATGACATCTTAATAATGGCACATTTAGCACAGTCCCCTCTCCACCTTTCATTGCTCATCCTGATACTGAGCTTTTTAGACAGATCACAGCTTAAACAAATCATTCACAGTCTGAACATTTAAGGGATGGAGAATCATGTTCTGTCTCGGGAGTCTACACTCCATTCTTCTCACTGTTGAGACACAAAGAAGGCAGAGATATTGGCTTCTATGGGTGACTCAGCACTGAAGGAAGAGCACTAAAGCAAGCCTGGAGGCAGTCCCAGAACTCAACAGATAGCGTCTATTTTTTAATCTTCTCTTTCTGCCACTATGATGTAAGCCACCCTCAAATTTGTTCCAAGGCTGTTGTAAAAAGAAACCAAAAAGAGAAAGAACAGAAATTAAAGCAGTAATCTGGTAGTCAATCTGTTAATTTAATTATAAATTTCTGTTTTCTAAACATGTAGGATTATCTGCTAAGATTTATGCATTCATATTTTTAGATGAATGTAAATAGCATGATTAGAAAATATGATATGTTAAGTAGTGCAAATGGATAAATATAGTATATAGGAATCAAATGAATAGATTGCATAAACCATTTTGAATTTAAACAACTAGAAAACGCCATCTGCTAAATTTTATATTATTATTATTAATTCAATCTACCATTTATATTGGGCTTTTTTCATAAACATTTCTCCAAAGTTTGCTCCCTACAAAATTATGTTTTAAAAGCAACATGCATATACTTTTTAGTTATGACAGACTAATGTATTAACTACTATAAATAAGACTAATAAATTTTTGTAAACTTTATTATGCTTTCTCTAATTGAAATATAATTTGACTATATTTGTCTTTATACATATGTCAAGATTTGAAGTATGGTAATTTTAAGCATATGGCCTATTTCACGGAATCAAGTATTTTAGTTAAAAAGTAAAATTAAATGTATGATTATACTTTGTTAATTAAGACAAAGAAGTCTTGTTCCTTAGGCAGAAACTGACATTTAGGAGCAAGAAACGTAAATAATTCAAGCGTCCACTATAAAAGACTGTAAATTATTACCAAATGCTAGCTCAACAGATGACATAGAATATCTCTGTGGTAATTAATGTGCTGACAAGGAAACCACTCAATTTTATCTGAATATTTGTCTAATGACAATCCTGAGAACTGATGAGATGGGTCAGTGGTTAAAAGTACTTGCTACTCATACAGGGGACTGGAGTTCAATTCCTAGCACACACATGTGGTCATATAACCATCTGCATGGAACTCTAATATCAGGTTCTCTGAATAACTCCTCTAGTTTCTGCAGATACCAGGCATGCAGGTGGCATGCATCCATGCACAAAGGCAAGACAACACATACATATCAAAAAGGAAAAGACTATCCTGCATGTATTATAGCATTATTAATAATGTTTGTAAAACATATTTTTCTTGTTTAAAATTCTAGATAAATAGTTAAGATGGAAATTCATATATATTTAAGGAGTCAACTCATCTATAACTATGTTGTTTTTTTAGGATGTTCTTATATAATGAAAATATATGATAAACCTTTGTCATCAAAAATCAGTTTAATTACAGAAGAAATAATGGGTGCATGTTTGATTTATAATGTCATAGTAACTGTACCTTTGAAACATTGAAGTTTTTATTAGATTAAATGTTCAACTGCCATTAGCTAATAAATCACAGAATAGCTTCATGCTACAATATGAGAATATGACTCAATCTTCCTATAACCTTTTTTTCTTCCTATAACTTTTATTATTTGAAGGAAATCTGTAGAATAACAACTATCTAGATGAAAAATGCCTACAAGTTGCTATGGAGACACGAGCAAAAGGTGACTGAGGAACTGCATAAAGCAACGGATGGGAGTATCAATTTGCCCCACAGAAAGTTACATGTCTCAAGAAGTGCCATTTAAATCAAACTTTATTTTTATTTTTTAAATTTTGTTTTATTTTATTCGTTTTGTTTCTTTCACAACAGGGTTTCCCTGTGTAGCCTTGGCTGTCCTGGAACTTATTCTGTAGACCAGGCTGGGCTGAAACACAGATATCCTCCTGTCTCTGCCTCCCGAGTGCTGGGACTAAATCTAAACTTTGAAGAGTAATGTTGAGTAAATAAATTATGTCCCTGGGTTAGATTAAGTCCAAGAAGTGCTTTCTTTAATATTTACTTAAATGATAAATTATAGAAACTGATAGATTTTTTTAAAAGAAAATATGCTTCCTGTTTAGTTCTAAAAAATACTGTAAAACAGAGAAGTTATAAATAAAAGCAAGACCCAACACATAAACTATAGAACTACTATTTCACAGAAATGCCTTTGAGGTTTTGTCTCATATATTTAATATAATTTGCAATAATACACAGTAATAAGGAGCAGAAGTATTAGCTGTAGTTTTGTACACACTTAGTTTAAGCATTCCCTTTATCTCCTGCTTACCAAACAGCTGTGCAGACATTCCATCCCCTCCAACTCTCCTTCCTGGCATTAAAGTGATCAGTGTTCTAAATACCACTGTGATGAGCCTGTTCTTTCTCTTTTCATTAAAATATAGTTCAAGAAGTGAAATAATCAAGTTAAGCCGGGTGGATATTTTCAATCCCCAAAGTATCGTCTACATTTACATTTCTACCAAAACCCAGAAGATCTGTTTTTTTTGCAGTATTTCTTCCAAAATAGTAATGATTGTGGTTGAAGCCTTTGCTTACTTGCTAAAATATCAAAGTTTTGTCATATCATTATGATACACTTGAATGACAAATTTTAGCTAAAACAAAGTTTGGTATAAATAAAATGCTCATCATTTTGGCCTAGTCACATGCAAGATGGCATCTCTCTGGGGGAAGGGGAACATATGATTAAGTTCAGATTTTTCAATACAAATGCTCTTCTTGATGCCAGATTTACATTTAACTTGGTAAAATTTCTCAGTGTTACCTTAGCATGGATGTGAGAGGGAAGTTTATAAGAAGTGGAATAAACTAATAACTTTATTAACATAATTTGTAATATACTTTTTTGTTTTAAGGTGTGCTAAGATCACCCGTAGAAAGTAAGACATTAAATAGCCACAGGGGAAGATAAGTGCACCGCCCCTTCTTCGCTCTCTGCCTCTTTGATTTTTTCTGTCTGAGCTTACTTTACTAGGTCTCATTGTGGCAAAACTATGCAGAGTAAATTGGTCATGTTCTGGAATTTCTCATTCTAGCCAAGATAGGAAATTTCTTTCATTATTATACACCTTGGGAGTTAGCAGACATTCATAGTTGAATAATTATGCCATGACAGGCATGTGATATCTGCATAAACTCAAATTAAGCTCCTATTAAAAACATAATCTGCATGAAGTATGAACACATGTGCTTTCTGTTTTCTTTGGTTTATACCATTAATTTTAATGATGACAAAAAGCAGATGAATTATGGCCCTGAGGTTGTGTGGGGAACCCAGATAAATTCAGATCCCTTAAGTTTGAGAGGGAAAATCCTATTTAATCCAGCTAGAGGGCATGCTGTGTTGTTACTAGGATAGGGGGTGAACAAAGAGATACTACTTTCCTACAAATGTTGAAACAAAGTGACTTCATGTATTTTTGATCAAATACAGTAAGATGTTAATTTCTTCTCATTGCTTTTAATGTATACAGATGACAATGTAAGGATCAATATTAAGTACATCATGATGTGCTAGAGGCAAGTCAAATAAGGTTAATTAGGAAACTGCCATCTTCATGAACTGCAAGAACTAGATTATATATATATATATATATATATATATATATATATATATACCTACCTATATATGTATATATATATATATATATGTGTGTGTGTGTGTGTGTGTGTGTGTGTGTGTGTGTGTGTGTAAAACATGCACATACCTGAGCACTGTATGCATGTTGAATATTCAAGAAAAATAAATCTATTAAAAAACATTAGATTTTTGTTCTTCTCCTATTGTGTGTACAACCAATTCATCTGCTTTTGCTACAAACTAATCCTATGAAGTAGATAAGTCACTTTTTAACCTGTTTATTTATTTGAAAATACATATAGATCTAATGGCAACATATATCTCAATATGGTATAAAAATATAATAAACACCTTGAAAATGAATGCTAAGAGATCTGATAAGCAAATAGAGGCTATTTTTGTTTTTCACAAAAATGCTATATCCTCAAACTATCAGAACAAGAATGACTATTTATTTATTGGTTGATTGATTGATTTGTTTATTACTTGGAGATGGACAAGGTAGGCACTCTGTACTGGCTAGTTTTGTGTCAACTTGACACAAGCTGGAGTTATCACAGAAAAGGAACCTTCAGTTGGGGAAATGCTTCTACGAGATCCAGCTGTAAGGCATTTTTCTCAATTAGTGATCAAGGGTGGAGGTCCCCTTGTGGGTGGTGCCATCTCTGAGCTGGTAGTCTTGGTTCTATAAGAGAGCAGGCTGAGCAAGCCAGGGGAAGCAAGCCAGTAAAGAACATCCCTCCATGGCCTCTTCATCATCTCCTGCTTCCCAACCTGCTTGAGTTCCAGTCCTGATTTCCTTGGTGATGAACAGCAGTNTAGAAGTGTAAGCCGAATAAACCCTTTTCTCCCCAACTTGCTTCTTGGTCATGATGTTTGTGCAGGAATAGAAACCCTGACTAAGACACACCCTACTGCCTTAGTCATTACAGGTTTAGGGCTCTAAAATTACTGGCATGAGCCACCATGCTCAACTAACAATGTATTTATGATAAATAAAACCATGATATCGAAATTTCTGTATGATTTACATATGCTACCCATGCCATTATACCTTATGATTCACTTGACATTTGCAATATATATATATATATATATATATATATATATATATATATATTTATAATTTCTCCATTTCATAAATAAGTATCTTGGCATTTTAATTGGAACTTTAAAACTTGTTCTAGAACATATAATTAATAGTATATGCAATGCTAGATAAGAATTATAGGTCTCAGAAAGAAGAAACATTGATGTTCTTATTATGTCTTCCTTAAGGGTGAAATAATAAGAAAATTCAAAATTACAAGAAGTAACAACAACAACAACAACAAAAAAAAACCCTTATGATATCTGGAGATTAAATTAAGAAGTAAAAATTTTGTAACCTTATGACAATATTTGCACAGACAGTAGAGATAGAAGTGAAAGGAAATAGAGTAAGCAACCCTGTTGGGGACAAAATGTAGGTGAACTCTCCAGGAATGGTATCATGTTTCTAGGAATGTTTATGAAATTATTTGTCCCTGTATTATCTAGAGACAATTTTTGTATTATAAAAAGACCCTACTGTATAATGAGAATTAGAGATTAATCATTTTAGTAAATATTATATGTTATCATATTTCATTAATGTATTGATTTAATACTTTATGAATATATTTTGGTTATGTAGATAGATGTAATTTTTATAAAAATGATATATTTGACACAATAGTTATATTTTCTGTAGAAATTTTGATATGTAATATTTTTAAAGTGTAAATCATTCCATGGAATGAGTTGACTCAAGTATTTCAGCTTCAAAACCTGCATTTAAGGTAATATATATTTTAGTTATTATATATCTTACTGAACAACTCAAACAGGAAGAAGAAATTATTAGTATATATGCACCTGAGAATCCTTACAGGTACACATATTCCTTAACTTATTTTTTACCAACTTTCCTTTTTAGCTCCTTTCAGTTTTTATTTTCAGGCACTTTTGCTTGGTTTACTGTAGGGATTATAAAATTCCAATGTGGCATGAATGTAAATCAGTTAAGTGCAAGGCAATAGTATAATCAGGGCAACATTATACCTGTGTATTCATATTCACCTTTTAAAATCTCTCAGCACTGGTGACAGGGACCAAAGTTACAATTCCTTTGTTTCTCTCTGTAATGTATATTGTTAAATAACTATTTCTGACAGAGTAATTTTATGAAGCTTATTATGGTGATTGCTCTTATATTCCTTTGAAGAGCCAAGGACTCTTAATAGCTCTCAATTTTAAAATAACAGTGCACAATAAAGAGATTTTGAAAAAAGCAGGAAACTAAGTTTGAACAACTTGATTAGAGAGAAATTCAGGTGGCTGAAGTTCAACATCTGAATTTATAAAAAGAAAAATAAAATTAATTAACTAATTAATATCAAGTAACAGAAAATGAGAATGAATAGGAAAAGGCACTTTTGTCAGATGTACAGACAAGAGAGTACATGAATTCAGAGAACATCTATAGTTACAGGCAGGGGAATATTAAAAAGCATCAAGAGAAGCAATGGTAGAGCTCAGAAAGTCAGAACCAAGACTCACACCTTGTGAAGAAGTAATCTCTTTTCACAGACAATACTTAGAATGTTCCACAGTGACTAGGCAAGTTACATGAACCCTCCTACTCCTTATAAAGCATGTCCATGCTTTATAGCTACATCCTATAGGTACAATAAAGTTTAAGAAGCACAAACTAAGAATAAGCTAAGTGACTTGATCAAGTCACAACATACACACACAACTGCTTTAAGCCGTGCTAACATTTAATGAGATTGGGTTCTTCACCCCCCAGGCTGTGACAGTTATTCTGTACCTGAAGGCATGTTCCCTTTTCTCTATGCCATCCCACATCACTGTCAGATTCATCATAAGATCAAGCCACTTTGATGCCATTGTTATCCAACTGCAACTATCACTCACACCTTTGAAAGCCAGAATAAACAGCTTTTGTTGGCACAGAAAACTTTCCAGTTGGGACCCAAATTTATTGTTCTCTTTTATCTCAATATATGTATATATGCTTCCTTGTGCAAACCCAACTTCATTTCATTACTCAAATGTGGATCACATTTATTTACTTTAGGGATTTCCCCCATTCTGTTTCCTTTAGATAGCATAATCTGACTCCCTGTTGTCTTCAGCACTTTCTGTGGACTCCCCAGAAGATCCCAGCCATCGCCAGTGTATAAAAACACATACATGCCCAATCATTTATCACATGCCCTAAAACATCTTTCAAGAATTGAGTCAAATGAAGCCATACTTCAGCTTCTGCAACGGAAGCATTCCTTGAATTCTTGTCACACCCAGTGTTCCTATCTAATTCAGTAAGTAGCTTTAATGGTAGTAATTCTGTTATGAATACATATGAAATGCTATATGCAAGTGCTGACCACATAGTCAGCTCTCAGTTTATAGTCAATTTGGGTAAATGGCCTCCTAACACTTTTAAATTTTATAATAATGACTTTAATGCATTGCTGTTAGATATTACTGATGTAATTTCAAATTCTGTCTATTAGACCTCTCATTTTCTTATTTCAGATATCTTACATAATAAAAATTCAATGTATATTTATTATATAAACAAATACTTACACTATTACTTTAAAAACATATAGACTAGCACATTCTTTAAAATAAACGCAATGTGAAACTACCTATAAGAAATCATAGCTTGGCTGAGCATGGTGGTATATACCTTTAGTCTCAGTACCAGAAGCAAGCAGCTTGCTATGGGTTCAAAGTCAGTCTGTTCTACATAGAAAGAATTGGATTTGACAGGTCAACATTGTAAGAGCTTATCTCAAAAAAAAAAAAAAAAAGAAAAATATTATGTACTACTATTAAAATATCATGCATATAAAATCCAGTTTCTTGTAGCACATGTTTACACCCCAGACACTCCTTTAATAAATCCTACTGAGTAAATTAGGTAGAAAAGCTTTACTGGGATAGTAGGACATACAGGAGAAATGTGGCATGAAATAGGAAGACATACATTCTACAATCTAATGAGTTTAGCCTTTCATAAAGGGGGTAACTTTCATGAGAGGCACTGTATTTACTGGTAAACATGATGTAAAGAAGTGATAAACCTCCAGCCCAAAATAAAAAAAAAAAAACAAAGATACCAACATGGCAGTGTTTAGGGGTTAACTCATAGGTCTTACTTTTTATCTTTTAGAACAAGAATGTGGTAATATTTGAACTATATAAATACCAATAATATACTTACATTAGTGCATGTCACCTTTAGAAATTACACACATTTCCCAAATTCACATTATTGTTTGGTTGTTATTTGACTTGTAACTAGTGTCTTTTATACAACTATGTTCTCACCATGTCATTTTCTTAAATATGTATTAATATAGAATTATAGAATTTTTATTTTTCTATAGTCACTACTACTTAATATCTTTTGTCATTCATTCATTCATTCATTCACAGGGCTTCAATTCAATGCAGATTTCACTCTTTTAATGTGAAAGTAATAAAACAAGATATGTATTTCATCTAAAAGTATTTAATATGAAAACATAATGAGTTATCATCGAGACAAAAGGATTTATGAATAAATTGTTAGGCAACTTCCAGAGAGAATCTGTTTCCCACTCTGCAAAGATCAGTGAAATGTATTAAACTATGTATCATGACCTGAACATTTAATAATAAGATCATTGCTTAATTTTTAGCAATACATGAACCCAAATCTCACTGCATGGACTCTAATTGTTTTATCAGACATCATACCACACACACACACACACACACACACACACACACACACACACATACATCATGGAAGTTACTATGCCATATTTTATTACATGGTTGCATCAATTTTCAACTAGTTTTAGGTTCTGAAGTTGTTTCTAACTTTGTTGAAGTTACAAGACTGAAAAATATAAGTAGAATAACAAATCTGAAAAGCCACGGATATGAATTTATCTGTTAGTACTAACTTAAGGGTTATGTAGTATATAATGCTTTCCTGTAACAAAATAAAACTTACTTAGCTAATGTTTTCAGTAGGACCTTTCCTTGCACATGTTGTGATTTGGGGCTGATGTCAACTTTTCTGTTCACGAAAAATCTATGCATGGCCAACTCTCTACTCTGCTACTGAGAAGAAGGATTCATTCAGGCAATAAGCTCGCTGTTACAGAGACCTTTTTCAGTACTCTAGCCATAAGCCATGTGTGACTGTGGCCCATTTGATATGCAACTAATGCCAGTGAGCAATGGAAGTTTTCCTGTTTTAAATTAATACAAATTAAAGTAGGAGACATGAGTCATGGCTGTACATGGTTGCACAGTGTTAGTCTGGAGTCACCCTGTTAGGGAAAGTAAGTTCCGGATGAATCTGATCCCAAAAGGAACTTCTTTGTCAAAGCGCAGTATACCACAACATTTCCTGTTGATATCTTATTGCATTCATTCTAAACTGAAGTCCACGGATTTTCCCTGTCTAATCATTGCCTGTTTGCACTTGTTAATTAAGAAATGCATAAAGAAAACTAATAAAACACGTTTGCAAAAACCAATAAAGAATCCTCTTAGGAAGTGACTTCTAAAATTAATCTTTAAGGAAAGGTTATGATGGGGTTGGAGACAGAATTGTAAGAGAAGGAGACGTTTTCAGAGAGCACAGAAACATGGCAGAGTAAGGGAAGACTATGAAATCAAATTATCTTTGAAGTATGATATATTCTTGGAGAAGCTGGAAGAGGGGAAAAGGAAACTCAAGAAGCTCAAAAAAAAAATAACATTCTTTAAAAATTTTATGAAGTACTGTTTTTTCACAAAGTATTTTATAATTTCCCAAAACAATGTGTATTCTTCCACATATAAGCAGGTTTATATTTGCTTGCATTTTTTTACACATCATTCATGTTTTAATCATTAAACAAAATAACTTAAATTGCAATATTATTGCCAAAATTTATTACTTGGACAAGATTGAGATTTAAGAAATTTATTGCCATGATGTCACCCATGGTTTCTAATTTATAAGACTTTGGAGCAGACATTAGCATGGTTATTATTTCCTCTAATGCCTTACCTCACCAGTCCAGTAACGTTCAGGAAATCCAAAAGACAAAGGGGAAAGAGTAGTTTTGAAAGCTAAAAATAGTCGTTGAAAACTGATGCAATTGTGTAATAAAATATGGCACAATAACTTACAAGATGTCTGTGTAGTGCCTGCTAAAGCCATTAGAGTCCATGCAGTGAATTCACGTGTTGCTAAAAATGAATAACTCTTTCAGCGTAAGTAAACTGAAGAAGCTAGGTACTTTAATTATACTCATAGGCTTTGGAATCTCTGGTCAATATTTGCATATGTGATAAATTTAACATTCTTATAAAGAAGAAAATCAATGGGTATCAACCAGATTTCTAAAGGACTTTTGAATTGAGCCCAACCATTAACTATGTAATATATTACATTCACATAGAAAATTAGCACACAATTATATTCTGTCAGAGTTTTACACGGTAATCAAATATCATGTGTTTTATAAGCCTTTCTCATCAGAAAATGGAAAGAGCAATGTTAAAGGTATCCCAAATGCTAGAAGGTATACTTACATATTTGAAGAATCACTTTATTTTTTAATTAACTGTGTATTCGTGTCAGCTTGTGAAAAAGTGCATAAATGTAAGTGTGTGTTGATGCCCAGAGAAATCAGATCATCTGGACCAGGAGGTGTAGGTGGGCTACTTGATATGGGTACTGGGAACTAAAGTTGGGTTGTTGCGAGAGCAATATGTATTCCTAACCATTCAGCTATCTCTGCAGCTCAAAAGGAATGAATTTTAATGAGCATTTTTTAAAAATTAAAATTCATTGAAATTTTGAATATAGTCTTTCACTCTTCCAACTCTTTTGAAATCCTTCCCCTATTCCCAACCCACTAAACTTCATGTTTTGTTCCTTCTTTAAAAAACAAAACAAAACCAGAAAGAGCATGTGTGCACATGTGCGCGCGCACACACACACGCGCACACACACACACACACACACACACACACACACACACACACATTAAAACCCAACATAGAATCTATTCATGTTGCCAACTACTCTTATACATGAAACATGCCCTGAGTATTGTTGATATATCCAATATTTCTCTGTTGAAGAAAACTGATTCTCCCTCTTCCAGAAGCTATCACTTGCAAATAGCTTCTTGGACAGGGATGAATTTTGTGTCCCCTTCTGCTTCTCTGTGCTGTAATTTTGTATGGCTTGAAATTGTGCAGGTCTTGGGCATACTGTCACAGTCTCTTTGAGTTCTTAAATGTAACTTCCCTGTATCTGGAAAATTGTCTTTCCAACATAGTATACCACCTTTGGCTCATGCAATCTCTGCCTTTTCTTCAGCATAGCTCTCTGAACCTTGAGGAAAAGACTATGGTATATACAACTCATTTAGGGCAGAAGGTTACAAAGATCCTCACTGACTTTGAATTGTCCTGTTATGGGTCTTTTTGTTAGGTACAATCTATTGCAAATGAAGCTGCTCTGATGAAGGTTTATCTATGTACTGATCTAAGGTATGGTGATATGTCAGGAGTCATTACTGTGGTCGGTTAACAGGATAATAATATTAGCAGGGTTGCCCTGGGATCCATGACATATCTAGTCTCAGGTTCATAGTCTCAGTAGTAGTATTAGTGTGGATTCTGTATCATGAAACAGGCCTAAAATCCAATGGAAAAGTAGCTTGTGCATTATGTAACACTTGTGTTATCATGGTAACAAAAGTCATGTCTTGTAAATGCTCATTATTATAGCTTGCAGAGCTCCTAACTGGGTGAGATTAATAATTTTTCCCCATCTGGTAATATTCATAGTGCTTTATAGCACAATGAATCTATTCAAAAGGATCAAAGCTTCTATTTGAGCACTGGCTAGATCTCTTCAAGTTTGATGTCCTAAGTAAGTGGTTTATTTAGCAATAGGGTCATATTGTCAGGTTGCAGAGGGAACTGATAGCATTGGCAGTAATCTATGAGATTTGGAAGAATGTCTAAGAGAGCTCTTTATCCAATGACTTAAATTATAACTCATTCGTAATACTGGGGAATTCTATTTGAAAGCATATGATGACTAGTTAGGGCATTGTCTCCTCCATTATAGAGTAACTATTTAAACTAAATTCTCTCTCTCTCTCTCTCTCTCTCTCTCTCTCTCTCTCTCTCTCTCTCTCTCTCCTTCCCTCCCTCTCTCTCTCTGTATATTTGTGCATATGTTTAGATGCTTCAATAGCAGTAGGTTTCCATATTGCTTAACAAAATGTCTTTATTATTAGCTATCCCTACCTGTATTCTCTCTTTTGTCCTGACCTACCACCTTCCATTCCCATGTAATCCTGCTACTCTAATTCCCCCTTTATCCCTTCATAATACTGCATTCTATTCCTTAGAAGAATCCCCCTTCGCTACCTAAACCCTGTGGGTATGGCAGTTTTGCATGCTGTTTCTGGATTACTCTATTTATTCATGATTGTTGTTTCTAGCTCCATCAAGTTTCATGAAAATTTCTTAATTTCCTTTCTCTTAACAGCTGAATAATATTCCATTATATAAGTGTGGCACATTTTCATTATCCATCAATTGATGGGCACCTAAGATGATTTCAATTTCTTTCTATTATTAGTAGAACAGCAATGAATATGGTCTACAGGAAGATCTAGTGTCCTTTGGGAATATCCCCAAAAGCTTGTATTCATTTTGAGGAACCTCCACATGATTTCTATAGTGGCTTTAGGAGTTTGCACTTCCGCCAGTAGTACTTGAATGTTTCTTTTCCCCACATAATCTCTAGCATCTGCTATCATTTGTTTTATTAATCTTGGCATTTATTACTCGGGGGAAGATAAAATCTCAAAGTGGTTTTAATTTGTATTTACCAGAAAGCAAAAGATTAAATAATACTTCTCATTCATTTATATTTCAATTTACTTTATTGATTTACAATCCAGCTGTTGCCCCTTCTCCCACTTCCCCTTCCCACGGTTCCTCATCCCATTCTTCCTCCCCTCTGTATACAAGAGGATGCCCCCCCTCCCCCCCACTAAACCACCCTTCTCTGGGGCTTCAAATCTCTGGAGGATTAGGAGCATTTTTTTTCTTACTAGAGCCAGACCAGTCAGTCCTCTGCTATATATGTGTTAGAGGCCTCAGAACAGCCCAGGTGTGCATCCTGGTTGGTGGCTCAATGTGTTTGAGCTCCCAGGGGTCCATCTTAGTTGAAGTTGTTGGTCTTCCTATGGGGTCACCCTCTGCTTCAGCTTCTTCCATTCTTCCCCCAATTCAACCTTAGGGATCCCCAGCTTCAGTCTAATAGTTGAATGTAGGCATCTGCCTGTGTCTGTCTCAGTCAGCTGTTGGTTGGTTCTCTCAGAGGACAGCCATGCCTGTAAGATAGGCTCCTGTCTGTAAGTATATCATTGCATCAGTAATAGTGTCCTGACTTGGTGTTTCCCCAGGAGGTGGATCCCCAGTTGGGCCCCCATCACTTGACTGCCTTTCCCTCAGTCTTTTCTCCAGTTTTGTCCCTACAGTTCTTTTAGACAGGAACACTTCTGGGTCAGGAATTTGGCTGTGGGTTGGTAACAGCATCCCTCCTCTTGAGGCCCTGTCTAGCCTAGCCACTGGAGGTGGGCTAACCCTGTTTCCTTTTATACCCTGTATTTTACATTGGGTTATTTGCTTTCTTTGAGGTCAGTGTATTTGTCTGATGTAAGTGCTAACTCTCAGTCAGGTGTATAATTATAAAGATTAATTGGTAAAGAAATTGTGAATGCTGTAGAAATGAGGTTTTTTGTAGGTATCTTATTTAATATTATGATTTCTATAAATTATCAACTTTTTTTCCTTTCCTTATTGTTTTGAAACACAATCTCAGGTAGCTCAGGCTAGCCTCAAACTTATCAAGTAGCCAGGGATAACTTTAGACCTCTGATCTTCCTACTTCCACCTTTCAACTCTTAGGATGATGGGGGTATGTATCTCTATCAGTAAGATGTTTTTAAAATTGCCCTCTACCTTTATTTGAGGAAAAGGAAAAAAACACACATATATTAAGATAATCAACATTTTTACAATTTTTAGATTGTTACACTGTTTGTTTTGTTTTACAATAAAGTCTTTCAAGTATACTTTTATCCAACAAGAAGAACAATTTTAGTGTTCTATGAGAGAACACATATTTATAAAATCCCATGCTGTTTTACTTGTGAGCATATAAGGACATTTGCTCTGTGACATGAGAAATTTTGATAAGCATGAGACACAATGGTTTTACTATAGTAAAACATCTATTTTAGAGTATATTATAATATTTCACATAGTTTTACAACACATTTTTACATAAAAGTGAGGTTTTTCTTATTCCGTTGTGATGAGGAATCTTAGTTTTAGAAGGGTTTAGGGTCTTGCCTGAGGTCCAAAGCTAGCAAAAGGCAGAGCCAGGAATAATAGCCATTTTTGTCAAATTTCAGCATCTTTGGACCCATTTCCACATGTAATGGGTATGGGCTTTATACTACAAGTGTGCGTATGCAAGTAATTTTATATACCGCTGTCTACTGGATGTAGATATATATTCCATGACCACATCTCACTGGACTGGAAAGAAAACTGCATGTGTTTGCAGCACTATAAAATCCTATAAGAACAGAGAACATTTAAGAGAAGATGTTCAGAAATCCAAATAGCAGTCATACTTAAAGGAAAGGTATTTTATCATCAGAAGGAGTGATTAACTTAGTATTTATATGTGAAGTTAATGAAAAAGAAAGCGAGTTCTGAACATATTATAAGTTACCATGAGCAACTATCTTTAAAAAAACAAAACAAACAAACAAACAAAAAAAAAACTGTGACTGGCATGCTGAACCTCTGTTCCTTTGGAGCCTAATCTTTTACTTTGTAAATCAAATACTACCTGACATTGGAAGTTCAGCTCATCTAAGTTGGCATTGTTTAATTAACTTGGACACAGGATCTGAGATATTATGTCTTTCATACTTTGAAAAAATAGCTTCTTTATGTCAGAGGGTATAGTAAAAGGTCTATGAGTAAAAGAAACAATAGTACTTGTACCATTCTTGCCATGACTTCTTTCAGTGTTTCTTCCAACTTTCAATAAATATTCATACTTAGTGATTGCAATAACATTTTGTTTGATTTGTGTACCCTCCCAAATATACATTTTTGTAGGAGTAATTTTAATAAAATACATGAGATCAATCTTTTACTTATAAGTTTTACTGTATCTTCATTAGTGTAAGTTAATAATTTTCATATTATGTTTTTTTTTTACTGAAGTATCTAAAATAAGGTTAGATCTCTGGTGATTTATTCAATCATAATTAAGTACTAATATATTATTTCATATTACATTAAAAATTTTACAATATAAGTAGCAACTTATTTTAAATATGCATATTCTTTGAGTGATCATATGAGCAACATTAAAAGCAAAACAACCTGCTATTTATTTTTCTGCATTAAGATACTTTATATAAACTTTATAGTAACTTTCCAGGTAATACTGTAAGGTTAAACATTTACATTAAAATTGAGTTTTTAGACAAGAAGTTCAGAGTTACGGTATGGCCACATGAAATCTGAATCTGATTATTTGCCAAGCTGGGCTTGGTGCCTATATCACCAACATTCCCGCTATAACTGCAAGACTCTTAGAAACCCCATAAATTATTATACAGTATGAATTTCAGAACAAAGCTAAAGCACCATCATTGCTAGCAGACAGCTGATTCAAAATACTGAATTAATGAAAATAAAGATGAAGACCGGTAATTCACGGTCACTGTAACAGAGCTGCAGAGTGGCTCAGTTTCCTTCCTTTTGCACTTTTCTCTGCAATTCAAAATGGTTTCACAGAGTTCTAACTTGAAACTGTGCCATTAGTTCCATCAGAAATAGTAAGCGTTAAAAGTGATCCTTACTGACCATAAAATGAATCATTTGTCATTGGAAGTTAGAAAATACTTTTATGTGATTAGTAGAAAAACTGCCAAGACCACTATTTTATTTTAGTCTATGGACATGTTAATGCACTACTGGAAAAAGCATACATATTCTAACCTAATTCATACCCAGGTCACCCGTGTATGCCGGAAGTGCTCCTGAGTTTACTCCGCTGTCACTGATACCTAGCAATATACATTCAGACAGAGGGCTCTTAGCCGTGAGTCTAAGGTCCTACTTCTTCAGAATTGTTGCCATGCCTACCTGTTATACATACATTACCCTGCCATGAGCAGGGGATGCCACGAGCATATTTCTGTATGCAGCTAAAAGTTTATTCCTGCATCTTGGTAATGCATCCTCCAAAATAGATGGCCTACCTGTTAAACAAATAAACAAACAAAAATGTGTTCACTGTTCTCTTGATGCCACCCCAGAGGCAAACTCTGCCAAAAGTACAGTGGCTCCCTTGAAAGAGACAAGGATAGTTTCATGTCCCTTGCAAGTCAATGAAGTGTCACGAAATTCCAGGAGAAGCATACAAGTTACACAGAGAACAGAAGAGGGAAATTGACTGCTCTGGATTGTGTATACCAAATATCAGATAGAAATTGTCTAGAAGTGTAATCTGTTATTTTCTTCTACATAATAAAGAAAAAGAGTTGCTGCATAACACCTAAACTTTATTTCCCCAAGAACACCTTTGTATATGACATAGATGTGCTTAGCTCTTTGTATATGACATACATATGCTTGGCACACATGAAACATTAAAAGAGCAACCTAATCCTTCAGTAACATAGCCTGCTCTTTGGCCTTCATTTGTATCTTTTGAGTAGCAGCATGCTCACAGATTTAAAAAAAAAATCATCAAACTAAGTAGTTATTTGGCTAATATGCTAGTATTAGCTCTTTCAATCCATTTAATTTAATTTGTCATCTCTAAAGTTTACACAAATTAATGTACTCCATACTGGATGTGAATAATCAACTCCTCTTTGATTTACTGACATGTTGAACAAATGCTTCTTTTGTGAATAAATTAAATATTTCTCTTGTTTTACTCTTCAGGACAACATTTTTAAACTGCAGGACTCACATTTTGAAAACGGTCGTGGGAAGAGTCCTTATGATCCCAAACTACTGACTGCCTCTCTTCTAATAGGTATGAAGCCACAAATTCATTAAATGGTGGATCTGTTATAACTAATATCAAGGTGCTCTGTTCTTTTAACCTGTCACGATTTTCAATTCTTATTTGTTAATAATGTCAGGAGGAGAAAATGTTCATGAACACATTGTATAAAATGCAAAAATAAATCACTAATTGTTGACTGTTGTTGGACCTACTCAAACTGAATCATGTTCAGGAAAACACTTATACCTGTACCTTTAGAATAATTGGCTGAATCGTTGCACTTCCTTGTTTGAAGTTTAATTTTTTATTTTTCTTTGATTTTTTCTTTTTAGATTTATTTATTTTATGTATATGAATAAACTGTAAATGTCTTCAGATATACCAGAATATTTTTAAGAATGTTTTTATTTTCATTTCATGAAAAACTAGAGTAAAAATTTTTGAGATATGGCTGAGAAAGAATAGTTTTCAGTGTATCATGGAAGTTGCACTTCAAGACACTACTGTTTTAACATTTGGACAACATGATGAAGCCAAGGGGAGGGATGGTTGCAAGAGATTCACTTGTGGTATTTTCTTTGACTCACCGGAGTATCTTGTCATATGTGTGAGCCTAAGAAAAGTATTCTGTCATATGTTCTCTGGCTTTAGCATCTTCTTTGCTTAAACACTGGCGTAGAGGTGTAGGTGACTCCATTTGTCCTGTATTCTCATCATCTCTTGTCAGAGTTTTTCTTCTTTTGTTGTTGTTGTTGTTGTTGTTGTTGTTGTTTTTAATTAATCACTCCATTCATTTACATTTCAAATGATATCCTACTTCCTGGTTACCCCTCCATAAAAACCCCATGCCACATTTGCCCTCTCCCCCCTCCCCTTTACCTCTATGAGGGGGCTCCCCCACCCATCCACCCTCTCCCGCCCCACCACTCCAGCATCCCCCTATGCTGGCAGAAGAACTGGATTTTTCTCCTTTATCTCTGCTGCAGAGGACTGGAGAATACTTAACAGTACAAAGGTTAAAGTAAGGGGGAAAGAAGTCAGAGAGCTAGTGTGTGTTGAGAAGGGAAGAGTTTTTAGACAGACTTTTAAATATCTGAAAACAGGGCTTAACTAAATAGAAGCTAAAAGTGAGAGATCGCACAGTGCCTTTCTCCTTACCTGGTCTTCCTCCACCACTCCCTTCTTCCCCTTTAAGACTTTACATTTTTCCTACCTTTTCTAGGTTTCAACATATCAACAAACTTTCACACACTATATTTTTGCATTTCTTACATATGCATAGAATGTAAAAATTAAAATTTCAAACATCAAATTTTAGTTGAATTTTTAAAATAAATTAGTGTTTAGCTTGTTTCTTGTAAGTCTATAAGGCTTTTCAATTCTTTTTGAAATTGCTTTTTCTACTCATGAAAATAAAACTCTAGTCATATAAACAACTGCACTAACCACAGAAATGCAGGTCCACTATTGTCCAGTGTTTACTTTATCACTAATCTTTGTTCTCTTTAGAATAAAATATTGCAATATAAATTATCTCTTTTATAGCTTTTCAATCTGGACAATTCTTACCCATTTGATCCTTTTATGAAGCATTTAAAAAAAAAAAACTTTTAAACCTGAAGAAAAGCTGCATGCTTAGCAAACTCATAATTTCCCTGCTCATAGGTAACCTAGTGTTTACACGTTGGTGCCTTCCTCTTGCATACATACTGAAATGTGAAAGTTGCCCTAAACAGTGAAGAGGAATCTTACCGTGTTCTAACTTGCAATCCCTATTTATTTAAATTGCACACTAAAAAATGAGAAATATTATTTAAAAAGCCATCTGCAAAAATGTGCCCAAAGCTGGGTTAGCTTGTGGTATGCTCCTCAGAAGGGATTTGCTTATTTATTTTATTATTCCACTGAGAAAGGATGATGACAGTTGGTATTACATAGCTTCTATGGTATGCAGCCACACAACGTCCACGAAGAAAAAGGAAGCCCAAAGTTTGATTTTATATTAGGGTTTCTTTGAAAAAGATGTATAGGTTGCTGAAAAGGAAAAGAGAAGAGAGAAGTTCAGCAAGACGTTATGTGGCTGAGAAAGAACAATAGACCTTTCAGAAATATAGGTTTTCCATGGGAGTCTAGATGTAAGATACCCACCACAGCAAAATGTGGCCAGAAACTTTCAGGGTAATGAAATGCCTATTAGTAAACCAAAATAAATTAAATTCTGAATCAGTTTTAAAATAACAGGCAGAACTAATAGCAGCCCCTTCCATATTTGGTAAAAATCCCTTAGCATGCCCACAATGATATATTGAAAATGTTTGAATATTGATTGATTGATTTGGTGTGTTGGGGATGCCAGTGCAGCAGCACTACAGACGGCATGTGGAGGTCAGAGGACGAGTGGCAGGAGTTGCTTCTCTCCTTCTACCATGTGAGTTGTGGAAATTGAACTCAAGTGGACAGACTGGTGGCAAGTGGCTTTATCCACTGGCCATCATTCCCTCCCGTGAAACACTGTTTTCATTCAAGAGCTATAACATCTTTACTGAGACTGTTTGCTTTCAATGTGTATCACAAATTCTCCTCCTCAGAGTCCTTACAATTCCCTTTTACTGACGTTTTAGGTATTTTCTATTATACTGCTTTAATATGAATTTTGGTTTTAATATGAGTTATTAATTTTACAGGTCTTTTAAATACAAATATTTCTCCATTAACCAAACTTTAGATCTAGAATACTAGGCACTCTGAAATGTAAAGAAAATCAGAGGGTAGGCATGTGGAAGTTCTAGTCTCTCACATAATGAGTTTTCCTCCTCAGTTCAGCCCATGAAAGAGAAAGTATAAGGGCACTTCTTTCTCAAATTCTGGGTTTCACTCAAAACAACTTTGAATTTATCTTAGCAGAAGATATTATCCTTAGCAGATGGTATTTATACTTGCAATTCCAGTATGAAGCTGTTCAACCAATAGTAAATGTTAAAGCCAATGGACATGTAAAAATGTAGTTTATACAAACTACCAAAGTTTAGTAACCTCTCTGTAAATTACCTCTCTGTAAAATTTAAATGTTGACTACAGACAAGTAGATTTTTTTCCCTTGATAAAGGCATAGCTACCAAAAGTGCCCAAATCCAATTCCATGCTCTAAAAACTTTAAGTCACCTTAATAAAGTTAATTTTTCAATTTTTTTAAAATAATGGATTTACAGCAGAACTTATTTTTAAAATATCTCTTAGTTCCTCCACCTGCAAGTATTTTTTGACTTTGTTTAAAATATCCTTATTAAAGATAGCATTTGTTCCCCTGCTCAGTATAAATACCAGGTGTGAACCAAGCACAGGAATAAACCTAGTACTTTCCACACTAATTAAATAGTAACTCACATTTTCATGATATGAAGGAACAGATAACTTGAGAGCAGTCTGGTTTCTCTGCAATCTCTCCCAGGCAATGCAGAACAAATAATTTAGAAATAGTCCACCAGGAAGGGGTGTTGCTTTAAGCTGGAACTCTGCCTTACCTTAGGAAAGAACACAATTTGGCATTACGAGATGCTCTCAGTGGGTATTAGAACCAAAAAGGTACTCCCTACCATGGTTAGATATACTTGAGAACATTATTTGAACCTCTTTGAGCTTCAGTTCTCTGCTATATAAAATAGTATGCTTGGCTAATTCCACCAACTTCTTGGGATAGTTAAATACTGCAGTGTAATAGAGTGCTGCTGTTTGACTGTTGGTGCATTTCTGGAAGTATGTGAAGTAGGATCAGACAAAACAATAATAGCTGTCCACGAGGAAGCTAGGAAGCATGGTTGGTGCCTTGTAAGTTTTATGTTTTAAAAATGTGCCATGTGGACACATCATGACAGGAAAGTATAAACTTTAAAAGAACAACTTAGAGAGCAAAGCTGGAATACATGTGTTGCTCTATAGACAGTGCTCAGTAAGGAGGGAAGATGTCGAACTTTTCTCGTATCATACCACTACACTCTGGGTCTCATTCCTGTAGGGCGGGTTGGGAATGGGAAAGAAGAGAGATAAACTTCTTTTCTTCTGTTTTTTTATTACCCACTCCTCTGTGAGTAGAATTTGCTTAAGGTGTTAACAACAGAATAGCCTGGTCTTTTGATTTCTTTGATACTTGCACACATTCATGTCACCCTTCTCACCTGGGCCAGGAATGCTACAATTTCAACAGGAATTTTTTTTTTTTTCCTTCTTCAGTGTCTCCTCCCCATGCCCTTCTCAGGAATTGTAATCCGAGTCATTAGCTGATCTAAGCCACATTGTTACTTCAGGTTGAGCTGTGAATAGCGATTCTAGACTGCACGTGAAGTTTTGTTTTTAATACACGCTTCTCAGGGAAGTCAGCTGTGGTGGATGTGGAGGTCACAGAGCTGTTTTCATTCATTCCAGTAAATTATGCTTCCTTTAGACACAGTTTTAAAAGGTCATCACTAAGACAGAATGAACATGCACTCAAATCGTCCTCATGGTCCTTGGCGCCTTCTAGATAGTTGAGTTATATCTGTCGGCGCTGTGCATCATCATCTGATGTACTGGTTTTGAGCCATCAACCTTTCTATGTGTATTTCCATGCTTTAAGTTCTTGCTGGTTAGACAGTGTCCAAACTCTGAGTATATTATTCTACCATCAACTTAACAAAACTGGACACATTCCATCTTTTCTTTCACTACTGGCTTATTGTACTGAGAGAGCTCAAGGGTATGTATCAACAGTAATGTTAATCAAAACAGGAAAAAAGTGTGTGTGTGTGTGTGTGTGTGTGTATCTTCATATTTTCAGTAGTGTGTATCAAAATTACATACTAACACTATGGTCAAGAGTCAGCATATAATTTGATTATTTTATAAATAACCCAGAAATGATAAAACTTTAGTTTTGTGTCACTGTTATATGTACCTGTTTCCAAACATAAGCTATTGGGCGTTATGTAAACTCAAAACTACCTAGATCATTTTAGAAAGCCACAGACTATTGCACACTGTACTATGGTACATGCTTAAAATGTTCAAATGTATTAGCTGGCACAGACAAGGGTTGGTATTCTATGTCTGCTTAGCAACAACTAAAAAAGTGAGAGTAGGGCATTTTTGTCACCTAGACTATCAGCCAAAATAACAAAGATGTTATATCTTCTTGGTAACCATCAGCTATAATAAGAAGGTCTATGTCTTAGCATGGTCGTCTTACAATTAAGCAAGGGCCTGGGTTTAAACCTTCACCCTGGGTCCCTAACCATTAAGTTGACCACCTTGGACTTCCTGAACTGTAAAATGGGACAATATTTTTTCTCTCTGGGATGGCGACAGAACTGAATGAGATCATTTGAAGACATCCAGGCAGAGGCTGGCTGCCTGAGAAGCACAGAATGGTACTCAGCTGATGAAACTTCTCTTTCTTGTCCTGCTCCCATCTGTGCTTTTTGTTTTTAGCTCCTGTTAATGACTCTTTCAGTATTAAACTGTGACTGAGGGTCCATGCAGGCTCTGTAGCAAAACACCAAAAGAAATAGGATCTTGAACTCACTGAGTTCTGGCTGGGGTTTCCAGAATGGCTTATACTTCAACCGCTTTGTTAAATCTGAAGGCCTATTGAGGATTTAGGTTTGGTCTCTATAATGTCTTATGTCAGTGTGAAACTTGTTCTATACTGGAAGCATTCAAAGATTCAAAGTAAGCGTGGGAAATAGCTGGCTAGTATGGCAAGTGGGAAACCAGTTTTTGAGTTCCCCAGAACCTACCAGAAAAATTTTACTGGGGCTATAAAGGCCACCTGTAACGCCAGCACACAATGAGCAGAGTCAGGAAAGTCTCAGGGAAGCCAACTAGCTAACTCTTTGGAATTGGTAAATTCTAGGTTTGGGAGAACCTTCCTCATTAAGGGCAAAGTGAAAAGGAATGGAGAACATCATCTGAGGTCAACTTTGGGCCTCTAGACACTTACAGAAATGTGTACCTATCCACAGGGAAACATCCCCTCCCCACACACATATACACACTCACCAGTGCACCAGTGTAAAAATTAATTTAAAAGAAAATCAAGAAAAATTTTCAAGAAAAAATATTCCTTTTTATATTAAAATATTATGCACCGGTTCCAATGAAAAAAAGAGTATACCAAACTTGTAATTAAACTAAGTTATACACATGACATTTTTAGATATTTCACCCTGCAAAATACGGTTATTTGAGCCATAAGTGGCTCACCAATGCAAAACCAAACTAATAAATGAATATAATTTTTAACTCTTGTATTTTGTAAGTTCATCAATGGGGAAAATACCAAAATTTCATGTTTGGTTATGTTCACTGAATCAGACTTTATTCCTATTTCCTAACTTGTTACTGAATGGGTAACACAGAAATGATCATTTTATAGACTCCTGCTTTCAGAACCCAAGGATGAAATACAAGTAATTTTGCATACTAATGGAAATAACATTTGTCTTACCATGAAAATTTTAACCAAATTGTAATTATTGCTGCTTTGCTTTTCTTGCCTCCCTTCAATTAACCATGCGTTCTTGGTTTCCCTCGGTCACAACACAGACGGGGAGTTGTATTCTGGGACTGCTGCAGATTTCATGGGACGGGACTTCGCTATCTTCAGGACACTGGGGCACCATCACCCCATCAGGACTGAGCAGCATGACTCCCGGTGGCTCAATGGTAGGTTGGACGTGTGCGATGACAGGCACAGGACATGTCACCCATTGTCACCCATTGTCACTTTCTTTTATGGGACACAAATCTCCTCTAGATTTAGTCAGCTGTTAAGATAATGGTGGTGATGTCATGACCGTGGGTGTGAGAAAATGAGGAAAAGAGAAAAGAAGATTAAAAACTGAGGAAGTATTTGTTTTTTTGCCAAATATGAAGTTTCTCACCAGTCAACTATAGAAAGGAAGGAACAGGCTAGAGTTACGGAAGGGAGGCAACGGAAAAAAGATACCGTCTTACAGGGACACTACAACTTATCTCAGGGATAGTCTTTATTTTCCTCGATGTGTTTGGTCATTGCTTTGAAAGCCTCATTCCAAGGCTTGTCTTAATTTTTATTTATTTATTTTTTAAGTTGTTCACTGCTAAGTACATTTCAGTGCTTTCAAAATATCAAATGACTCTTACATCTCTCAAAAACAAAACAAAACAAAAAAAAGGCTAGCAAGCAAACAAACAATCTTATTTTATAGACAAGTGAAAGAAGACCTACATCTACCCAATACAGTGTAGATCTGCAATGAGACCTCAGGTTCCCCTGTGTCAAGCACTACTTTAACTGCTGGAGGAAAGATATTTTTTGAAAACTGCTTCTCACTTTTTCTTAGTATTTAAGATTTTTTTAGCATTGTATAAAATGTGCAAAATGTATAAGCTTAAATAAGCAAAAATATTGTGACTTAGACTTAAATTGTATGTATGTATACACGCACACACACACACACACACACACACACACACACACACATATATATATATATATATATATATATATATATATATTATTATGTTTGGATTATTGACTTAACCATGAAATATCAAATACTTCTAAAGTTTTCTATATGATATTAAGACAGTGGCTTCTATGACTTAATCTAAATTTTGTGTTTCTGTTTTCTTAATCAAATGAAATAATGATGCTAATTTCTAATGTCTCACGTTTGGAGTTTGACTTGATCACACAGGCTTCCTTGATGAGTGTAAGTTGATGGTTCATACTCATCTATGTTTTCAGCAGGATGCTAGGCCATTGTACTTGAGCATCCACAGCACTTCTTCTGGGGAGCACAACCCCCTCCCCCCCACATCATTACTTCAATCATCCATTTGCCCATTTCAAAAGAAAAATCACATCAAGATCTTAGGGAACCTTCAGAGGAGGGTGGAATGATTATTATTTTTACTCAGTCCCTTCAACATGATCATTCAGAGCACAAAATAGACCTCCAGTCACTCTATTCTTCATCTCTTTCTTCCTGTGCCAATGCTTTTCATGGTAGTATTATTGCTTATGTGTTAATAACAAAGACACAGACCCTTTCTCGGTCATGTGATCTTCCTGCCTTTTTCTTAATCTCATTGCTGCTTTCCCTAATTTACCTAAATTGTATTTATTTTGGTATTCTTATATTTTATAGTGCTTTTTATATTTATTGCATGTGTACATATGCATATATGTGTGAGTGTACACGTGCCACAGCATGTTAGCTATTTGGAGTCAGGAAACTAAAGGGGTTGGTTTTCTTCTTCTACCACATTGAAGTTGAGGATCAAATTCAGGCCATCACACCTAGCAGGAACCACAGAAATTACTTTTAACTCTTGAGTCATCTATTCAGCCCTCTTACATTTCTTTTTGCTAAACTGGAATTCCGATCCATTATGCCATGTTAAAAATGCTTCTTTTATGTATGCTCAAGTTTACTGTCTTCCGGGGACTTTTATCCTCAAGGTTTTTCTCCACTGTCAACTGACTTCAACTTAACTTTTTTCCAATAATCTAACTCATGACCTTGTTTTTCAAAGTCTACCTCTGATTTTCTGTGCCTTTTCATCATCTCTGTTTAGAATCTGCTATGAAGTATTTTCCACTATACATGAAATGGACAAAGCTGTCAAACCAAGTTACTTCTTGCTCTCCCAGACTTCTTCAAATTTTGCTTCTTTTTTTTTTTTTCAAAAATTACTATCTGTTGTTTTAATTACACCTAATCATGATGATATTCATGACTGAGTATAAGCCTCACATTGAGCCAGGCAGTGGTGGTGCACGGCTTTAATCCCAGCACTTGGGAGGCAGAGACAGGTGGATTTCTGAGTTCAAGGCCAGCCTGGTCTACAAAGTGAGTTCCAGGACAGCCAGGGCTATACAGAGAAACTCTGTCTCGAAAAAACAAAAACAAACAAACAAAAAGAACAACAACAACAAAAAAGAAGGGGCATTTGACAGAGAGTTAAATTTTCCACCTACTAGCAGGACAGGAAATATTCAGATGCTTGCATGCTCTGAGAAATTGGAAATCCCAGTAAGGGACAGAAGATATGATGGCTTAAGGAAAGGGCATGTTTAGAGAGAGAGAGAAAGAGAGAGACAGACAGACAGAGACAGAGATACAGAAACAGAGAGAGACAGAGAGAATTGTTGACTATCTACCACCAATCATTACAGATAGACTGATGCAGAAGAGCAAAATTAATAGGAAAACCCCCTGTGTGACATCACTGTCTGGTCCGTTCTCAAATGGAAATATTTGTGTGGGAGAGAAAATGTTTGTTTTGTTTTTTATTCAGGAACAAAGGGTCTTTGATCTACTAAGAGCTCTAGTGCTCTTAGAGGGTTTCACTATCCATGAGAAACAAAATCTGATTAGAACATGGAATGAAAGAAAGCATAGTATCCATTTCATTTTTATGGCCTTAAGGAAAAAGTCATCAAGCTAAAGTTGCTTTCATGCTGCACACACACACACACACACACACACACACACACACACATGCACACACACACACATGTTGACAGCTGACTCTGAAGAATTTACACTGTGGGAAAGCACAGCCATTGTCCACAGCTCTGTACTTCATCTCTGAAAATGTGTGGTTCATTTGAGAATTCAGTTATCAGTCTCTCAGCACTAAATGTGAGAACTGATTTTTTTTTTTCCAAATTAACAGAAAGGTTCCATCTGACAGGGTGCAGAAACCAGATTGTTGTGAGTGTGGGGTTGCAGGCGTGTTCATGACAGGACCGGAGGACCAGGAAACACAAGTTTGGAGAAATCAAAGAGCATTTCAGAAAGAAAAAAATTGGAAACATACTGTTTACACATTTGTGTGTGCATAAAATGAATAACTTTTGAGGCATCGCCATAGACTACAGAATATCACTGTTGCCAGATATTCTATATTTCCTTGTGAGACAATGTTCAGCAGTCTTCAGGGCATTGAAGTAATTTGAGTGAATATTTCACTTTGTGTTTTACACACTGGTTTACCTCTTTGGATGAACTAATGATGTTTTAGGTGACCTTTAATTTTTGCTCATGCTAAAGAAAAGCAAAAATATCATTATCTAGAAATAAATCTTGAAATATCTTGAGTTTTTAAGTATAGCCTCACTACTATAATGCTTCTTTAAAAAAAACACACACACAGTTTTATAATAATATCAATATCATGTTTATTCTAGTTTGAATCAGAAAAAAATGGAAGGAATCATACATTGACATTTAAAAAATTAAAATATATGAAATCTATATATTTCTTTTATAAATTTGTATGTTATAGACCTCGTTGCTTTAGATAAAAGACCAAACCTGAATTTCAGTTTCCTAGTGACTAAAATAACTTCTGATTTCAAATATGTACAACCTTGGTTTGATATGTGCTAAAAGTCATGTTTTCCTTCTGTGTGTCATAAATTCTCTCAATATGTTTTAGTTTTAACCATCAATTCTAATTTCAGCTTCTAATAATTTAGAAAATAAGTTGGCTTTTTCTGTGTATATTTGTGGTTAGAAAACAAATTTCCGCTGCCTAGCAGGCTCTCTAGTTACTGTATTCTTTAGCCATCCATTAGCATAGATGGATGACTAGCCCACATTTTTTTTATTTGATGAAGACTGTTTTCCACATCTTTCATGTCCTTGACTAATAACGACTGCTGCATAATTTCAACGAAAATCCATCAGCTTTAAAACGATGTTTCTCCTTGACTTTGACCTTTACGTGTGATGGAAAGGTAATACTGACCACGTCCTATAGTTACTACAAAATGAAAAAGGAGGCGTAGCAATGTATAAAGAGCACAGAGATTCTGAGTCATAGCAAGGTTACCATTCTAGCTGGCATTGTCTCGTAGCACACTGCTTTGACCAGGGAACGCTGGGGAGATGTGTCAGTGGTTTTACTGGAGAGAGGGTGAAAGGGCAGCCCGATCTGGCTTTGGTACAATGAAACCACACAGATCCTTGAGAGCGCCCAGCCCGGTGAACACAAACAGACCTAATTACATGCCCAGAGTGTGAGGCTTTCCCGTTCATTTCAGGAAGACCTGTTTTCTTTTAGTGGAATTTCCTAAAAGGATCGTGCATGTGGATAAACCGGCCTGCTTGTTTTCTTTTCGTTTCTCTCTCTTTTTTTTTTTCCTCCTGTAATTGAAATGGTATGTGAGTCATCACTTCACTTCCTTTCCCAGTCTCACAGTCCTACCAGGATGCTCTGCCCTCACTGGAACCAGCACAACTTCCTCTGTGGTCATAGACTAGGATATTACACATTCTCCAAAGATTCAAATTTCTCCACAGGATGCATTTTTAGAAAAATAAAACCAAGAAACATGACTTCAAATAAACTACAAGAGCACAGATTAATATTGGAACCAGAGACCCAGTCCTGAATTGCCTGTAAAACACTTTCAATAAACAATTTTAATTCTAACACGGTTGAAGATATAAACCATGTCAGAGGTCCAATGGCATTTTTTAATAAGTAAAATGAATTACCTATTTTACATGATCTCAGAGTTCTTCACTATTTCATTTTTCCATTGTTTCAGGGGCATTAGTAAATGAGCATATTTTTCTGACCATTGGAGGAAATCTTCTGCATCAACCTTACTTTGTGGTTATAAAGATGCCGTATCCAGAGTCTAAGATTTCCTTTCTTAAAAAACAAAACGAAACAAAACAAAAAACCACAACAATAGCAACAAACAAACAAGCAAAACACAAACAAAGAAGCCAGAAAAACAATTGGAGGACGCTTTCCCAGGGTGTGTTGTTCCCTTCCTTTTCTAGGGCTGGGCCAGGAGCATTTCCTCTTCCATGCTTACGTGTGCGTTGCTGTAGTCTTGTTGTGCTTTGCTGTAGTCTTGTTTTGTTCATGTTTAGGCACTCATATTGTGGAGACTTTACAGGTAAATTTCCCTGACATGTTTACAAAATGCACTCTTCTCGTAGAGAAATCCTAGCCCTCTTACTGTCACAGCCTTTTCATCCCCTCTTCCCTGTTCTCCCTGAGTCTTACTGTGATGTAATAGTGATGTAATACATAGGCCAGTTGGGGCTAAACTAACCCAGAAATCATCTAACCGTATACATACAAATAACACTATCATTTTACTGAGTCAGCATATTGGATTTTATATTTAGGAATATACACAAACATTATATACATATACATATACATAAATACATATACATATATGTATGTATACATATATACATATCAAACCAATTATGAGAGTCCAGAGAGCAAGCATTTGGGAGAAAACAAGGGGATCTGAGTGGCTACATGGGAAAGGTTGGTGAGAAAGAGAAAGGTAAAAGTCATGTAATTATAATTTAATTTCAAAGTTATTTTAAAATTATTCAAATCCAACAGCAAAGTCCCTTTAAACATCTGGAGCCTATATGAATATCGTAGCAAAGATTTTGTAGCAAAATTCTTAATTTTCGAATTACATCTTCAGGATTTCCTTCACGTTTTTCATTGGAAGTGCTGGTGCAACAGTATTGTGAAGACAAATGATGGGTTTTCATATATTTATTGTTAAATGAGTAAATAGTCATAGTTGTGCCTAAATATGCCCTTATTGTCACACATTGTATTTTCTCATGAATTGATTACCAGAAAATGTATCTTACAAAGAGTACATATCTCACATTAGTATAATCTATAATATACACTATGAAATTTTTCTAGCCTTTAAAGATGATAAATTCAATGAAATTATTAACCATGCCTTTCTTTTAAAGCAAAAAATTGTTACCTAATAGTCACATGACCAAACTCCCATCAGCTATATTACATTAGTATAAAAAGTATCTTACTTTAAAGCAGTTTTATGTGAACAAATGAATAATGGTGAATAATTATTTACAGTAAAACTTACCACATTATCATACACATGCTATAAAATTGATTTGTTTTTAACCCTTTATAAAACATATCTAAATTAAACTTTTAAGATATGCTATTTTAAGACTTTGTAACACAGTCTGAGTAACAGTGTTCTCAAATTTGATGTATTGTTCAATTGTTGACACCTATTGACACCTAGTGACAGGCTATAGAGTCACCTATGACAGGCTAATAGAATGATAGGAATAGAAGCTAAGGTTATGTTTATTTAGTTTATTTAGTTTTGGTATTTTAGTGTTATGTTTATTTAGATTTTTAAAGTAACATTGTATTTAAAAAGATGAGAGAATAGCTTAGAAAAATTGTTTAAAGCCCATTTCCTTTTTTCTCTCATTTCCCCCTCATTTCTCTCCCTCTTGGTTTACAATCAGTTTGATGAATGCTGCTCCTGTCTATCCCAATATCCTCTTCCAGTGTCAAGGCCTTCTGAGCCTTGTTGCCTTCAATAGGGATTTACTGCAGACTGTGTAATCTGGTCCTCTGTGCAGGGCATCAAGCAAGAGATTTACCCAGAGAAGTAGATACCATGACAATGCCTGTAACCATGGTGTGACTGGCCTCCCTGACATCCAACTCAAAAGCTTTCCCTCTGTGAAGACAGAAGGCCGTTTGCAAATTAATTAGTTTCTGGCGGCAGCTTGATTGTTGACCCAGAGTTTGTAGAGTGGAAAAACAATCAGATTAGTGTGCTCAGGGTAAAAGACCAGTGCATACTTGTGTGTGGCTTGCTCAGCTATTGAAGCTGTGAATGGAGTGAAACAAATTCCATTCTGAGAAGGCTCGGCAGAGGTTAAGTATGATGAGCCTGGAGATCGCCAACAGCAGGGGCTGGGGAATTAACGGATTTTAGCCAGATAAAGCTGGATGAAGGGAATCAATGCCATTGAATTTTAATGGCATAGGCAGTTTCACAAGAAACAGCCACTTGTTACATTCGAATCATGAATGTGAGGAATAATTTTACAATATTATTGAGTATTGTATATAGGCTTGATACAAATTATTTCACAAAAGAGTACAGGAGCATTAAAAATGGAAGAAAATTTATCAGAACCAAGATGCTCTGATGGTATCTAAATGAAAAATGGAATAGCCTATTTTTTAAGGTGGATAAAATAAATACTTGCCCTACTTGAACTATTACACGAAGTATAATCTTTAAGTGTCTTATAAAAATTAACTGAAGGTGTGAGTCAAAAATATTCACTCAGAAGATATATATTCTGCTATTTATTTTTATACATTTTAGCCTAGATAATTATGCCTAAAAGTATTATAGGCATAAAAATATTATTCTATTTTTATAAAAGTATTCTAAATGAAATGTTTGATAATAAAATTTTATTTCAACCAAAATGTATTACATTTCGTATTTTAATTTGCTTAACATTTTAAGCCATATATAATTTCCTCTTCGTAATATGAATTGTAGGTATCTCTCTAAAGCTGTACAATGCTTTCCCATTCAAAAAAATCATTTACATCTAAGTTGAAGAACACCCTAAATCTAGGTTGTCCTGTCAGCCCAGTCAGTGAAAATTCTAGGGCCTCTCCCATATTAAACCTCACTAGAATCAACTCAAGTCAAGTTGATAGCACTTTGCTATTTCCTTCTTTTAGGTTTTTACCTTTACCACTTCCAGGTGGATTTGAAATGTCCCCACTTTGAGCCCCAGGAACAATTAAAAGCACATTTATATATATCACAGGCTCTATCATCTGGATTCCTTAAGTAAGAACATCTTTAATGAGTCTGCCTCATAAACTATAAACTGTATCAGTATAATTCCATATTTGAATATGAAAAGCGGGTCTCCTATGTGAATATGTTTTGTTTTTAAGGTTTGGCAGGATTTCATGCTGTTTTCTGCGCGGCTGGGTAACATAGTCTCTGTGGGTGCCTAGAGGAGAATTTAGTAACATGGAAGTGTTGCAGGTAATTTACTGATGCTGACAGACCTGATGGCCTCACAGGGTCCCAAAGGCAGGCTCAGCACCATTACTTTACCTAGTCTCTCAAACTCTTGCTTTATTTGATAACTACTTTTGTTACATGAAGCACTTAGAATGTTAAAGAGCGGTAAAATGGTATTGTATTTAATAAAATTATCAGATAATTTTTAAATGAATGATAACAAAGGGTAAATTTGAGGATGTGTGTTTTTAATGTTAATTTAGTTTCAGTGTGTACAATGCTACTACTTAACTATACCATTAAGATCCTAGTCTTATGATCTTAACATCTAAGAATATGTTAATGATAGTTACCACTGTCTACTATGACAAGGCAGTAGCTGCTTATGTAAGTAACTCTAGGAAAACAAAGTTTTCTGAATCCACATAATTTAACTTCTAAATTTATTCACAAAGAGACATCCATAAGCCTTGGAGTGGTGTTAAGATACTGTGAGTTCCTCAAGATGCTATCTCCTTTGTGCCTTGGCTGAGGTAGGCAGGCAGCTGTCATGAATTATGCTTAAATTCTCCTTCCTCTTTAAAACAAGCAAAAACAAAAACAAAAACAAAAACAAAACAAACAAACAAACAAACAAACAAAAAACCCCAAAACTCAAAAAAAAAAAAAATCCAAAACTCCAAAAAAGATGTACCTCCCTCGTATTTATATTGTAAAGCTTGTGGAGGACTTAACTTACATAATTCTTTTGACAAAGTGAACAAAGTTGCCCATATAAAGGCATCAAATTCAGTTGATGCTAGTTGGTGGCAGGACACTTTTGGACATTTCAGATTCTGCACAGAAAACAAAAAGAAAAACAAAAGCAAAACAAACCCTAAGTACATGGAGCCACTTTGAAAGGAGGCTTCTCCCATGAGCTAACACTTATCTAGAGGAAAACAGTGGAAATGACTTAAATCAATACCTATTCTTTTTTTTTCTTTTATTGGATATTTTCTTTATTTACTTTTTAAATGTTACCCCTTTCCCAGTTTTCTCTTCACAACCCCCCTATCTCATCTTCCCCTTCCCTTGCTTCTTTGATGGTGTACCACTACCTACCCACCCACTTCTGCCTTCCTGCCCTCAGATTCCACTATACTGAGACATTAAGCCTTCACAGGACCAAGGGCCTCTCCTCCCAATGATACCCAACAAGGTGATCCTCTACTACAAATGCGGCTGGAGCAATGGGTTGCTCCATGTGTAGTCTGGTTGAGGGTTTAATCCCTGAGAGCTCTGGGGTGAGGGGTGGGGTGGGGGGTGGGGTTGGTTGGTTGACATTGTTGCTTTTTCTATGGGTTGCAAACCCCTACAGCCTTCAGTCCTTTCTCTAACTCCTCCAGTGGGGATCCCAACGCTCAGTCCAGTGGTGGGCTGTGAGCATCTGCCTCTGTATTTGTCAGGCTCTAGAAGAGCCTTGCAGGAGACAGCCATATCAGGCTCCTGTCAGCAAGCACTCTTGGCATCCACAATACTGTCTGGGTTTGGTGACAGTATATAGGATGGATCCCCAGGTGGGGCAGTCTCTGGATGGCCTTTCCTTCAGTCTCTGCTCCACCCTTTGTCTCTGTATTTCCTCCCGTGAGTATTTTGTGTCCACTTCTAAGAAGGACTGCAGCTTCATTCCAATGCCTATACTTTAGGCTGAGTTTGTAAGAATTTTTTTAATTGATGTCCATGCATTCTGAAGAAAACACAGCTACCACACCTTTTAAGGAAAAGATCTTGAAATTGTTTTCCTGATAATATTGCTAATGAATGTTTGTGTATATTCGGTGCTTTAACAAGACACAGGTTAAGATGTGCCCATCAAACCATGTGATGGAAAAAAATTACACAAGTCTCTTTTCTCTCAAGTTGTAAGCAATATACTGTTTATCAAATGAAACTTTTGTAACAAACATATATGTTACATTTGAACTTGTATACATTCGATACTATGATTCTTTAAAAATACATCCAAAATAATGCTACTCCTAGAATGTGAATGATGATTTATTATAGTAATTTAATAAATTAAGTAGACACAGTGTTCTACATTAGAAGCAGAGTCTTCATTGTTTTGCAGGATGATTTGTTAAATAATAGCTATTTGGGGGATTAATGTAGGCTGACAGCATAAGGGATTCATCAAAACTGTGCCTCCTCAATATGTGTATAAATTTGTCTACATTCATGTAAAGCCAAATACTTTTTTGTTCATTTAATGAGCAATTATAAAGGATTCTAGGGTTTCCACATCAAAGTGAACTACCCCTTTAATATATTCATAAAGTTATAAAAAGAATGTATACAGAAAATTGGTGACAGCAGAATGTTTTTTTTTCCTCTTGAGATGATATGCACAGCCTCCTTAGCTTACTGAATAATATTAAAATTACACTGATCTGTTTCCAGCTTATATGCTATTTCATGACCCATTCAGAAATCAGTGAATTTCCTTACATTGGTCCTTAAAGTTAAGTAGTAACAAGGCTAACGTCAAATTGATGTCATACTTCTATATAGTTAGTGCAACCATACTAAGGAAGGAACAAAAAATAAGTTACACCTATCTATGAAAAGACAAAGACAGACTCAATTTGTAATTCAATAAAAATAATATTAGATGCAGTGCGTGTTGGCCCAAATCCTTAGTCCCACTACTCAGAAGGCAGAAGTATGTCCCTTTCACTCTTTCAGTTACAAGGCAGCCTGATCTAATTTTAAACTCTCTCTCTCTCTCTCTCTCTCTCTCTCTCTCTCTCTCTCTCTCTCTCTGTCTCTGTGTGTATGTGTGTGTGTGTTCTGAAGATAGAAAGAAAAACACACTATCTGAAACTTTATCAATATATATATATATATATATATATATATATATATATATATATAAGGAAATTTTCCTTATACTAACAATACATATTATTGAAAATTTTACAGTGTTAAGATTGATTAACAAGACAATCAATTGAACTGAGAATTTTATCAACTGCTATTGCTTTTGCTGTTACCATAGTTGAGGAGATTTTAATATTCTAGCAAAATAATGCTGTCAGGAAAAGTCTAATGCACAATCTTCCCGTTGTTTTATTCCTCTTTATTTCATTTTAAAATTTAAGCAAGAATATGATATCATATCTGTCACAGTTTATATTATAACGAGCACAGGTAACTTTGATCAAGCAGCAGGTGTCTAAATAACAAACCTAAAGTGTAATTGCATTTCTGATATGTTAATATGGTTGCCCTGTAAGAAGCCTTAAACGCTAACATTTTACTATTTATTTTCCTACTAGTACCGGCATTTATTTCCTTCCTCGTTCATGTGAAACACCCATGTGCAAAGGGTCATAGATGTATTGTCTAGGGTGAGGAATTGACAACTGGCAAGTAGAAGACACCTTGTCTGTCTCTTCCAATTCTCAGACTGCATTCCGTGCAGTACATCTGCCATTCAGTAGTGATACTCAGAGAGAACATCAAAGAACAAATTAGCCACATCATGGAGAACTAGCAATTTCTACCATAGTGGTCCTTCTTAGCAATTTTATCATCTTGATTTTATATAGCAATGTACTTTTGCTCTATTTAATGGTCCTATCTACAAACTACACATTAATTACCTAATCATTTTTCCTCTTAGAAAGATATATTCTGTGTGTAAGGTGTTTTTAAGTCCATTTGCTAAAGAATATTTTGATACTAACAGCAAAATGAAATTTCCGAAATTTCTTCTGATAACTCTTTTTTTTTTTTTTTCTGGACTTGAATTGAATGAATCCAGGACCATAAGCACTTACACAAACATAGCACTGAGCTACAGTCCCAGCCACTTTCTTGGACAGCTCTTTAACTCAGTGATTGAAACCAACAAGTAATTGCACTTTTAATTACTTGGAATGTTTAAATGCTCTTTAGGTTGTGGAAGTACTACAGAAAAATAAAATTTCTGAAGAACATCGATCTACATTCCTTTATGATATTTAAAAAGATCTTTTTTAAAAAGAGGGAAGAGAAAATGGAAGTCAGGTTAATAGATCATCTATTTCCTAATGAGACTTTCTTTTTATCAGACAACTGTAATAGTCAAACCATTAAAATGTTATCTACATCTTCAAAGGTTGAAATAAATATAAATGAACTATATAACATAGTCTTCTATCGAAGATTTAACCCCTAGATTTGCAATGCAAGTTAGGTTTCATACACACTTAAGATTTTTTTTTTTTTCACAGTGTTAGAAGATAGTGAAACTTTATTTGAACATTTCTTCATTTCCAGGGGTACTCAGATTCTCATTTTATAACTGACCATATGGTTGTCAGTAAAAAAACAATTAAGATACTATGTAATAGGATATTACAGAGGTAAAAGAACTGCATTATTAATAATTTAACAGTTTATTTTGAACAGTTATTTTGGTGGAGATTGACCTATCAATTTCCGTTACTGTTTATCAATTATTAATGAGGAGCTTCAGTTTTCTGAAATGTAGTCTCATCCCTTTCAACAGTATTTCTATTTATCTGTATATAAGTAGGTTTATCAATCACCTTAATCATTAGCACAGGCTATTTTTCTCACATCTTTCCCTATTGTTCTTTTCTGTGTCCTTCTAGAATTCCATGTAATAATATATGATATATCTTTATCAGGTACCAGTGTGCTACTGTGGCTAATTTCTATTTTCTGCATGCAATGTGCACACACTAGGAGCTAAGATTATCAGAAGAAACAGTACCGAATAGGAGAAATCCATGCTTTCAATGATAACATACAGAGAAATTGAAGAACTCTAGTAGTACATATCATCTCTGTGAGGTTAAATAGCTATATTTCCAAACTGTCTTTGTACCTCAAAAAGCATTATTACCCCATAAGGTAAAAGACATTTACTTTCCATCTCCCTTCTAATGAAATTATTTATTTATTCAACAGATTTTAAGGTTTTTGATATATGATAGTATATTAATGACATTTTGATACATGCTAGTACTCCATAAGTTATCAAAAGACAAAAAGAAGACTAGAAAAAATGTCAGAACACATATGACAGAAAAGGAGAATATTCCCTTATTCAATGACCCTTAAAATTTGATAGTAAAATACAAATGATTACATTGAGAGTGAGCAAAGAATACAAACCCAAAGACCACAGGAATGGAATCACAAAGGAAACGTGCATCTGAGTGACAATCATTCAGGAGAGTTAGAGAATCAAACCAAACACATTTGTTTGTGTCACATTTTACAAAAGCGTGAAAAATGCATTCAACCTTTACATAAGAATACTATCTGAAGTCCAGGTTTTCAAATGAATGTCAGAAACACAAACTGAAGGTTTCACAATCAAATAGTACAAGGGTATGCGACTTATGTCCAAACACCCATAGTTATTTGTTAGAATATAGATGTAAGGGAGTTTAAGATTGAGAGAAATTGGAAATTCATTTTCATTTGAAGCAAAACTGGAAATCACCTAGAATCAGTAAAACTGTAGATAATAGAACTAAATATCTTAAAAGATATTATTCTACTGATAAGCAGTCTTAAACAAACAAACAAAAACCTAAGGAAAGTCATAAGAAATATTGTAACATGAAAAAGAGGTTACTCTATAGAAGGAAATGACTGGAAATGGAGGCAAATAAAAATGGTGAATATCATTTTATTTTCTTCTTAACAGAAGTTCAACAATTGGCACCCTGCACTGTTAGAGTAAATTTAGTCATTTCAACACACAAAACAATAATGATTTAATCTTAGCCAACCTTTGTAATTGTTGACAGAGAGAATTTTCTAAGAATATATGTCTTTCATTAAGCTAAACAGTTTTGTTATAATAAAATAAATGTTTATTAAAGGATGAAGAAAAATTAAAAGATTATCTTCTGACTCTATTTCTTACAATTCCACTATCAGAAGAAACTAAGCATAGATATTGGTTTTAGAACTGTGTCATACTTATTGGTAGTTTATATCATTAAATTATTATATAGCAATACTTTTATCATTTGTATCATTAAAGAATCAAAAATTACAGTAATATATAAATATTTGAGGTCTTGTTATATAAATCATTAAGTTGCATTTATGTTATATCTGTATTTTAATTTTTATATGATTTCTTACCTTTTCTATTAGTATCAGTAATATCTTACAAAAATCATTTTTCAAAGCAGGGAATTTATTTTTTCATTATTTCCTTTATCCAACTATTGTCACCATTGTATTTCTGTAATAATCCTTATTAAATTTATTCTAATATGAGATAGTATTAAATACAGTATTGTTAATGAATAGTATTTTTTGATATTTTAGTATTTTTCAATGTCTAATGTAAAAGCAGATTGATTAAAAGGCAAGCCTCAGCCAGGCGGTGGTGGAACACACCTTTAATCCCAGCACTTGGGAGGCAGAGGCAGGTGGATTTCTGAGTTCGAGGCCAGCCTGGTCTACAAAGTAAGTTCTAGGACAGCCAGGACAATGCAGAGAAACCCTGTCTCAAAAAGAAAAAAAAAAAAAGAAAAAAAGAAATCAAACCTTACTTATGTTTAATCTATGTTAAAGACATTATTCATTATTTCCTAGTCATATTAAAATATAGTGAGGGAAACCTTTATTTATTTAAAATAAGATAGAGGTATCAGGTTTAGCACACACATTTATTATTCAAGATAAAATATATCTATAGAAACAAATCTCTATTGAAAATGTTGAAATATTAAAAACAGGAAAAGGAAAATAAATAGATTGATTGGGATATGTTCACTGAACAAAGATTAAGAGTAGATTAATAGCCTTTGCGGCAATTTTACCATGAATTTGTCATTTTGTTCATATTGTTGCCCTCATGGTCATCACATTGAGTGTTTGAAAGTTTTAACGATTCAATGCACTGATATTTTAGAAAATAGGTCTGTGCAGAAAGAAATACTTGAAATGGTGTACTCCAGAAATCCTCTATAGGATGATGTTTATTGACTTTTAATTGGCTTCTTCTGAGATCCTCTGTCCTCCCTCAGCCCTGTAGAGTGCTTCAAGTAATAAAAATAGTATAGCCTGGGATGGAGAGATGACTCAGTGGTTAAGAGCACTGACTACTCTTCCAGAGATCCTAAGTTCAATTCCCAGCAACCACATAGTACCTCATGATCATCTGTAATGGGATTGGATAACTTCTTCTGATGTGTCTGAAAACACCAGCAGTGTACTCACGTACATACAATAAATAAATATTTAAAAAAACAGTATGGTCTTTGAGAGGTTAACAATAACCTGCTCTGAGTGGTAAAGATGAAGTAGTTACTGAATCCTACATTTGTTTATTTAATATTAATATTATGGTTTTATATGATAAATTATATTTTATTTGATTCACTAATATTATATAATGTACATAGTTCTGCTATTTTATTTTATTTTATTTTATGGGTTTTCAAGACAGGGTTTCTCAGTGTAACAGAGCACTGGCTCTCTTGGTTTGGATTTATAGAACTGGATGACCTCAAATTTATAGAGATCTGCCTGCCTTTACTTCCCAAGTGCTGGAATTAAAGGCTAATGCCACAATGCTTGGCTAGTTCTGCTATTTTCAAAGATAATACATAGGAAATACATATGAAACCCTATATACATTTTTAAATAAATAATAAAGTAATATACTTTTCTTGAAAAAGTTTTTTAAAAGCCAAAGTTAAAGAATTCTACCCTACAGCAATTATTTAAATGAAGAGCTGTCTTATTTGTACATATTTTAAAGCACTGAAATATTATCTTAACAAAAAACATTGCTCTTATATGTATGCCCCTTGGAATAATTAGCAACATATGTCTCCTGGGGAATGTGTTTAAGGGAGAGTTCCAGAGATCATACATAATGACTAAAGCAGAATGTATACCCTATTCAATATCCTCCATTTAAAGTTTCCATGGAGTAAATTAAATTACCAAAATATATTATAGTATGCATTATTAAAGAAGAGATACAGCAAATTTGATATCTAATGTTTTAGAATCCAAAATTAAGGCAGGGGTGGAATAAAGATAGAGGTCATTGTTTAAACTAGGTTTGTCCATGGTGTAATCTACTTCAAACTCTGCCATCCGCCATTGGCCTTCTTCCATCAGTGAGGTGTGTCCTCACTGTATGAGGAATTATAACCAAAAAATAAATGAGTCATTTAATTAAGGGCAGGGGTTGAACTTCATAGAAGTAATCACTCAAGAAGCACAGTGCCAAAGCAGTCCACCAAGAATTAAAAAAATCTTCCAACATCTTACAATAGCCTATACCTTCCCCTAAATTGCCTTTAGATTAAGATGAATTAACTGTTTTCCATCAGAATTCGTTCAGGAATAATATTTTCTTTTAAATAATAACACGGGTGATAAAACAGTAACAGATTTTTTTAATCTAGAAAATATTTTAATGTAAAATAATATATGGGAATAATAATATAAAGCCAGAAATGTAAGTATTAATTTACAACTTACAACTTTTGTATTATGATATTACATCTCAAATTATAGAGTAATATATTTTAAAATGGCATGCTCTATGTAAGAAACCCAACATTTCAAAAATTGCATAGATAAAACTAAAGTTGTCTTACCATTTGTTTTACATTGATAAGATACAAAATAATAAAAAGTAATAATGTATTTGAAATAATTAAGAGTACAAAAGAGAGATTAGGAAAGTACAAAAAGGCTTCAGTGTGAAACTAGAATTATTGTTTTTGAAGAGAAAAGTTCTTTCAGATTAACAGGACATAAAATAATTGTTTTCTGCAAAATCAAACTACTTCAAAAACTGTGCTATAAGCAGTATGCGTCTCTGTCTTCAATTTCCTTCACCATCTAACTAGACATTTTTCTAAAAAATCAAAAGTACCATTGCCTCTTACAAACAAATGCTGTAGAAACTGCTAATTATACTGCCGTCAAATGTGTTTTTCCAGTAAAACGTGACTTTCTGGTATTTTTTGAGAACGTTTTCTGACCAGAAAATGATAGAAGGACTGAACCTTCTCTGGTGTTGTAATCAAGATAATTATGTTCTAGCTGTAATAACACTCAGACTATTACAAAGTCACCAAAGCACTTGTCAAATGCAACTTGACCTAAATCTTCCCTGGTTCCTGAATCATTATTTTATGCGATGAGGAAAAGTGCATTCTCTCAGGGATATCTTCTTCATAGACTCAGAGACATGGGCTGCAGCAGGGAGGTAGGCAAGGTGCCCTGCCTGTGGGGAAACATTTAAGGAATCTAGAGACTGCCGGCTGCCCTGCAAAAAGGACAGACAGCACAAGCATCGCTTCTCCATCTGTCATGAGACATCTTTACGTTTTCACAGTGAAAAACATTTTCTGTAATTACACATCCAGAAAGGTTTTAGCCAGTAATTATTAGAATGATGTGGAAAGTAGTCTTTATTTATGAAAGTGTGACTCAAAAAGTCAGTTTTTCCGCATGACTTATTTCCAAGGAAAAGTTATGTTTGGAAATTAAATATATGCCTATATTTCAGGTGGCTTAAGCTGGCACTTCATGCTTGTGTTCCTTACTTGATTTGCTTGTTCATTTTGGGACACAATTTCACCTCATCAACCAGTTTGTCACTGAATCATATACAAGACATAAGATCAAGAAAATTGCATAATACCACTATGGAAGATGTCAGTGCCTCGACAAAAATGGAAGAGATTTTTAAGTCATTTTTGTTATATGGGATTGTAATACTAAGAATGGTAGTGTTTCACAAAAAGAAAAGCTAAGAATGAAAACAAATGAAGAATCTAAGCACAAGTAAGCAATTATTATAAAGATAATTATTGAAGAAGAAAATGTACAGATGCTATGTTTTATTCCAAGTTTAAAAATAAGATGAATAACTTTTCTACTGGTAAATATAAGCACATGAACTAGGATTAGATAATAATGCTTTAACATGATATAAAGAAATAATGAACCCAAATTGAAGTTCCTAATGCATGGAGAGAGAATGATAATCCAAGTGAAATTATTACAATTACTCTAAAAGCTACATATGATTATCCAAGCTGCATCTCAGCCTTGGGGGGGGGGGTCTCTATTTTCAGTCTTAGGAGGGAGTGAAATATGGCAGGAGGATGTGACAGGAAGTGCTCAAGTGTTTTCTTCCCTTCTTAGTGGGATTTAAACCATAGTTGTATTCTACTCTATCTCCTTGGTGTGTTGAGTGTGTGTGTGTGTGTGTGTGTGTGTGTATCTTAGTTCCTTAACTAGGCATGGAAGCTTAAAAAAATAAATCACACTTATTTAAATCAGAGTAAGCACACTAGACAAAACTGATAGATTTCTGGCAAAGGGAAGAAAGACATTCTTTAATTTCAAATGAGGTGAGTCAGAAAGTGTCATGATTCTTGAAATTCTACCAATTTTTCTTTAAGAGATGATTTTAGTATTGTCATCGCTTGAGCATGAACTGCCTCTTTTCTTAGGGCTTTCGAAACAGGAAGCTAAATTTTGGTAGAAATAAGGGTGTAAGAGCATGCTTTTTCTGAAGTTCAAAAATTTTTTTAATATTAATTTATAAAAAGTATTTACTTTGTGACTCTGGACTCCACTTACTGCACAATTTTCTCTTTAAAGAAGAATATATTTTATCAATCTCTCAAATCACATGTAAGAGCATAATGATTTTTCTTCCAAATATTTATGATTTGTTGAAATTTGAGAGGGATACAAAGTATGACCTAAGTCTTTGAAATGCTTAAATAAACTAAAAATCAAGGCCCCAAAGGAATTTGAGTGTGCCTTCAAACATTATGAAATAATCTAATTTTTTTCTTCCTAGAAATCACTTATAGCATGAAGTTTTGTTTTATTTGATCAAATTATTAAACCACTTAATCTAATCACACACTACTTTATACTCAATATAGCTCAAAAGCACAGCATGGATAGTGAGAGCAGAGCTGAGGACAAATGAGCACATTTATGGCATGAATTTAGTTACTGAAGGTCTAATACAGTTAAGCATATTGTAGGTTCCTGCAGGTAAGAAAGGATAAATATGTAAAATGATAGAAATGCCAATAAACATTTCAGTTGATATATCTGGGTTAAGTATAAAGTAAACAAAATACCTCTCCTCCATATTTGTCATTATAAAGCACAGATGTCTGACTGATGATTAATTTACATGTTCAATATTCTTAATTTTGTCTAATCCTTTAAGTCCTAAGTTCACGTGATATGCACTCACTGATAAGTGGATATTAGCCCAGAAACTCAGAATACCCAAGATACAACTTGCAAAACACATGAAACTCAAGAAGAAGGCAAGTCAAAGTGTGGATACTTCATTCCTCCTTAGATTGGGGAACAAAATACCGATGGAAGGAGTTACAGATACAAAATTTGAAGCTGAGACGGAAAGAAGGACCATCCAGAGACTGCCCCACCAAGGAATCCAATCATTAATTTTTTTAATGAAGTCAATGTACTTTCTTTGTTATTATTATTATTATTATTATTTTCTTTATTTACATTTCAAATGCTATCCCAAAAGACCCCTATACCCCACCACGCCCCTGCTCCCCTACCCACCCACTCCCACTACTTGGCCCTGGCCTTCCCCTGTGCTGGGTCAAATAAAGTTTGCAAGACCAAAGGGCCTCTCTTCCCAATGATGGCTGATTAGGCCATCTTCTGCTACATATGCAGCTAGAGACATGAGCTCAGGGGGTACTGGTTAATTCATATTGTTGTTGCACCTATAGGGTTGCAGCCCCCTTAAGCTCCTTGGGTACTTTCTCTAGCTCCTCCATTGAGGGCCCTGTGTTCCATCCAATAGCTGACTGTGAGCATCCACTTCTGTGTTTGCCAGGCACTGGCATAGCCTCACAAGAGGCCTCTGTATCGGGGTCCCTTCAGCAGAATCTTGCTGGCATGTGCATTAGTATCTGGGTTTGGTGGCTGATGATGGGATGGATTCCCAGATGGGGTAGTCTCTGGATAGTCCATCCTTTCATCTTAGCTCTAAATTTTGTCTCAGTACCTATATCCTTTTATGGGCATTTTGTTCCTTATTCTAAGGAGGGATGAATTATCCACAAGATGGTCTTCCTTCTTGGTTTTCTTGTGTTTTGCAAAATGTATCTTGGATATTCTAAGTTTCTGGGCTAATATCCGCTTATCAGTGAGTGCATATCTAGTGACTTCTTTTGTGACTGGGTTACCTCACTAAGGATGATATCCTCCAGATACATCCTTTGCCCAAGAATTTCATAAATTCATTGTTTTTAATAGCTGAGTAGTACTCCATTGTGTAAATGTACCACAGTTTCTGTATCCATTCCTCTATTGAGGGACATCTGGATTCTTTCCATCTTCTGGCTATTATAAATAAAGCTGCTATGAACATAGTGGAGCATGTGTCCTTATTACCAGTTGTAAGATTTTCTGGGTATATACCCAGAAGAGGTATTGCTGGGTCCTCTGGTAGTACTATGTCCAATTTTCTGAGGAACCGCCAGACTGGTTTCCAGAGTGGATGTACAAGCTTGCAATCCTACCAGCAATGGAGGAGTGTTCCTCTTTCTCCACAACCTCGCCAGCATCTGCTGTCACCTGAATTTTTAATCTTAGCCATTCTGACTGGTGTGAGATGGAATCTCAGGGTTGTTTTGATTTGTATTTCCCTGATGACTAAGGATGTTGAACATTTTTTCAGGTGTTTCTCAGCCATTCAGTATTCCTCAGTTGAGAATTCTTTGTTTCGCTCTGTACCCCATTTCTTAAAGGGGTTATTTGAATTTCTGGAGTCCAGTTTCCTGAGCTCTTTGTATATATTGGATATTAGTCCTCTATCAGATTTAGGATTGGTAAAAATCCTTTCCCAATCTGTTGGTGGCCTTTTGGTCTTGTTGACAGTGTCTTTTGCCTTACAGAAGCTTTGCAATTTTATGAGGTCCCATTTGTCAATTCTTGATTTTACAGCACAAGCCATTGGTGTTCTGTTGAGGAATTTTTTCCCTGTGCCCATATCTTTGAGGCTTTTCCTCACTTTCTCCTCTATCAATTTCAGTGTCTCTGGTTTTATGGGGAGGTCTTTGATCCACTTAGACTTGAGCTTCGTACAAGGAGATAAGAATGGATCAATTCTCATTCTTNTACATGATAGCTGCCAGTTGTGCCAGCACCATTTGTTGAAAATGCTGTCTTTTTTCCACTGGATGGTTTTAGCTCCCTTGTCAAAAATCAAGTGACCATAGGTGTGTGGATTCATTTCTGGATCTTCAATTCTATTCCATTGATCTACATGTTTGTCAATGTACTTTCAGGGCTTCTACAGTTTGTGAGATAAAATTAGCTTCTACTGAGGTATCTGAAATATGCTCTTCAGAGTGTTGATAAGCAGCATGCTCTATGGTAGTTATGTGTGTGATGTTCATAAAGTGCCAGATGATAGTCTAGTCCTACTAATAATGTTCCAAGGACAATGGTAAACATAGAATGGACATCAATACATTAATTAGTTATGAAGTACTATCAGTGTTAGAGGTGGTTTTTTTCTGATAAGAATTAAAACATTACAAAAACCATTGATAGACTAGAAAAATGTATGAAACAAAATTAAAGTATCAATGATATCTATGAAAAGTCTTTGAGAAGTAGTTTCAAATTAAAATTGATAGTAAGATAGCAGTCGTGACAGAGGAGAAGTTAGCAAGCTTCTGAGGCTGAAAACCTCAGAGAATTGGAGATTTAGCTACAATATCCAGAATGCTTGTGAAGAAGAGAAGCAGCACATCACCCAGGGATGCTTCAATCATTTTCTCCCTCAGAATTCTTATTCACTTCACATCAAAGTCATTTTGAATCCTTACATTTTTTTAGGCACAAATATCGTAACTTTGATTACACCAAATGCAACTTAAAAACAAACAGTACAAGACTCCACTTAGGGTACTCACTACACAAACTAGTTTTTCTTAATTAGATATTTTCCTTATTTACATTTCAAATGTTAGCCTCTTTCCTAGTTTCCCCTCTAAAAATCCCCTATCCCCTCCACCATCCACCTGCTCCCCAACCCACCCACTCCTGCTTGCTGGCCCTGGAATTCCCCTATATTGGGGCATAGAACCTTCACACGACCATTTGACAAGTAATCATCCATTGAGTCTGTGGTCCACACAGACTTGGTTTGGCTAGGAACTATTTTAATTAAGGTCTAGCTCTACAAGTGAAATTTCCAGTCTCCTATGCCAAGTCTTGTCATATCAATATTATGCATGTCAGTATGGATAATATTGCCCACATAGTCTTGCCTAACTTCTAAGTTAGTTTAATAGGTCCCTTCTTTACGGATAACAAAAATACCCCTTATTTCATACTAGTATTCATTAGGTGGACGTTCCTTAGCTCTGGTAGGCTGTTTCATCATTGTGACATTCCCATATTTTCACTTTATGGATGAGATTTCAAGATAGACGCCAAAAATAAGCTACTGTGCTAGTGTGATTACCACCATGTAGTTATATCACCAGGAACTAAGTGAAGGCAGGTCACTGGTAACTGTCAGTAGAGTTCAAATGGTATCTTAAGATCAAACCTCTAAAGAACTAAGGAAGATTCAAAGATAAATGGTGAAACTTGTCTGGCAGATCTGTTTGAAGGTGCACAATGCACAGCACTGTAAAGGTAATTAATTGTAAGTACAGAAGAACAGCAAATATGCAAATGAGAAAAAATGCACTGGTATAATTTTCAGAAAGTGTTTTTGGAAGGTAGGAAGAGGCCATTCAAAATGTTGTCACAACTGACCATAGAAGAGAACTAAAGAATAGAAAAAATTGTAGTCTGCCTTGCTAGGGTAGTAGAGTAAAAGGGAGGTGAACCTAGTTTTTGGGGGTGGTGAACAATTGGATGACTTTTTTATTAGATATTTTCTTTATTTACATTTCAAATGTTATCGCCTTTCCTAGTTCCCCTCCTAAAATCCCCTATCCTCTCCCCCCTACCCCTTCTCCCAACCCACCCACTCCTGCTTCCTGGCCCAGGCATTGCCCTATCCTGGGGCATAGAACCTTCACAGGACCAATGTCCTCTCCTCCCATTGATGACTAACTAGGCCAACCCCTGCTACATGTGCAGCTAGAGCCACAAGTCCCTCCTTGTGTTTTCTTTGATTGGTGGTTTAGTCCCAGGTAGCCCTGGGGTTAGTAGTTAGTTCATATTGTTGTTCCTCCTAGGGGACTGCAAACCCCTTCAGCTCCTTGGATACTTTCTCTAGCTCCTTCATTGGGGACCCTGTGCTTTATCCTGTGCTGAGCATCCATTTCTGTATTAGTCAGGCACTGGCAGAGCCTCTCAGGAGACAGCTATATCAGGCTCCTGTCAGCTAGCTCTTGTTGGCATCTGCAATAGTATCTGGGTTTGGTGGTTGTTTATGGGATGGATCCCCAGGTGGGGTAGTCTCTGGATGGTCATTCCTTCAGTCTCTGCTCTGAACTTTGTCTCTGTAACTCCTTTCATGGGTATTTGTTCCTCATTCTAAGAAGGATCGAAGTAATTTGGATGACTTTTGATGGAGTCTACAGTTTTCAGGTCTCAGGAAAGCTTCATACAATTGCATGTTCTCAAATGTGCCATGTCAGTATTCTGTGATGGTGATGGGAAAGAAGGATGATTGGAAGAGTGTGGGCTTTGATGTAAAGAGCATAGTCTAGAATGTCTCAGAATAGGGGTGCTTTAAACAGGATGAGTAAATTAGTTAAAAAGACATTCCCTACCTCCAAAATGACATCAAGAAAGAAAAGGTTGGAAGTGGAGATTAATGAGCTTTGACGTGGATGGCTGAAGGCCTGACACTCCACTGTGATGGTTTTGATAACTTCACATGTTTATGCTAATAATTCCAATATCCCAAAGGCTTTCACTTCCTTTGGTATAATTTCCCTTCAGATGAGGAATGCTGCAGACATCTGGACAGGTTATGACCATTTCGTTCAAATAGTCCTACTGGGTTATAGTAGAAAGCAGTAAACTTTCCACCAGCTTTTCAATCATGTCAAAAACAAGTGTCTTAATCCATACAGTACAGCAATTAGCTTTAATGTACAGCTTGCAGCACACAGTAGGATAACTAGTGTGGACAGTCGATGAGGCTTGAAGCAGGAGAAAGGGCTTAACCCTGTTGAGTTCTGTCAGCTACTAGGATGTACTTTAACATCTTCTGTATCTTAATCTCTTTCAGGGTGAGTGAATTTTAGAATGGTATGCATTCAGCCCAGGAAGCTACACAATCAGCACTGCCTGGTGCTTTTGTTTGCATTCTCTTTCATTTTCTTTTGGAATCCTCCCTTCACTCTCCAGGGTGTGACTAGTCTCAAACTTTTCCTCGGGTTAAACTCTTCTAAGGGCTTCTCACAGCTACCCAGCCAGCTAAGCTGCAAAACTTCTTCCAGGCCTGTTCCTTGGCAACCAGATGCTTCTCTATTCCACGGCCAAAAAAATGATATATCTCCTCTGCTTCTGCTGTTAGCCAGGAATGTGGGATGACCTTCAGCTACATGCCTTGCATTCTCAATGTTCTGGGCCTTGTTCCTGATCAAATGGTTCTTTGGGACTTTTGTTTGCCCTTCTGCACAAAGCTAAAGGAAGAAAGCAGTCCCTTTTGCCTGCTATTCTGGTTGCTGGCTGCCATCTCTGATGACTTTTCCCTTACCAACTTCCCAGCTAGTTGCTTAGTAAATGTTTTGACTCCAGAGGCTTCGGTACTGGAAACAAGAGAGTTTTACTCATTACATAATTTACAATGAGTCTACTTTTCTCAGTTGTTCCTAACAGGTTTATAGCTTCCTTATCAACCAGTGTCTAATTCAGCTTGCTTTGCTAGCTGTAAAAGTTTATGCTACCATTAACTTTTAAACATTTATACTTTATAGGATATCACTGAGTTTTATAAACAGTGCTATAAATTAGTATCCACTAGCAGTTTTGAAAGCCCACGGAATGCTTTAGAGAGACATAGATAGAGCTGAATTATCCCTTTTTAAATTTTCCAAACATTCCTCAGAGATAGCTACTTTCTGACAGCAAGCTGAGGCTAGTTGACATTAACTCACATTTTGTACTTAGATGAGGAACAGGCTTTCCATTCAGGCTGCACTGTGGCATGTTATGTAGGCTAGATTAGCCCCGAACTCATTAGCTCTTGCCTCAGCCTCTGAAATGTTGGTATTTTAAGTCAAACCACCATGCATGGCTCTATTTGATCTAGTTTAACATTAAATATTTAGTGAGTTAAAAAAATAATATCTATGTTATTGTTTAACTCCTATCACCTAAGAGCATACTGTCTTAGTGTCAGTAGGATCCCATTTAAAAGTTTAAGAAAAGGTGAGTGTGCCTTCATAGTATACAAGCAGCAATATTTTAAGCATACTTTCCCTCACTTTCCCTTTCTTAGATAGGCCTCCACTGATTGAGAGAACTGTGTGACTTGAGTTGTTTGTTGTTCATTTGTTTTCCTGCAGTCATGCTATGATGTTCTTGCTGCCCTACTCAGCAACCACTGATGTACTTTCACTACAAATGTCTGTGTCTGGATGGAACATTCACTAGGCCTTTTGGTATATGTGTGAGAGAGATGAAAATCACTAATTCCATCATTTTTCTTCCAAAGGACTATATAAAAATGATATCTTAGAAAATAATAACTCTCATCAAAATGCACTGATAATTCTGAAACTCTGATTAATATTTATATACAATTAATTCATTTTCAGAAAAAAAATTCTAAAATTGCCCTAGCTGGTGGAACTTGTTGGTTGAGTGGAAAAGTCCAGCCAAATTCTGGCCCAAATATGGGCAAACTTGATATTCCAATTGCTTCTAATGCTGAGACCAGCAAAATGGTTCTGTATTTAAATAAGCTAAACCTTTCAAATGAATCATAAAGGTAACACAGCACGTGGCCTGTGCCAAGTTGTCATTTCCATTAAGTGTGAGATTGCACCTGAAGGACAGCTTAATTTGCAGCTGCTAAAAATATTTCAACAGAGTGGTACTGTTACAAGTGGCAGGTGGTGCCAAACGTGAATTTTGCAAGAACCGCCATCTGTGGGATGAGACACAGAAGAATGTCAAGGGGGTGGTGAAGGAGATAAAGACGGAGAGAAAACAGTGTTGTATGTACCCAGGATTTATTGCCACTAAGGAGACTAAAAATTCCACGCTTCACATAACAGCATTGGCCCAAGATTAATAAATAAGATTATTTATTTAGCTTCTACCATGAGCCCAGAGCATTGCAAAAGGTACCACAGTATCTGTAAAGACAAAATCCCTTTGCCAGAGGCATGCCTTTTAAGCTACCTAAATGAAAGAATGTTTTCCAATTATGTTTACCTTTCATGGTATTTATATTGAAGCTTTATGCTGGTGAGATCCATGCCCTTTGATCTTGTTGGAATGGATCTTGCCATCTTCGTTTGATGTTTAGGTTTCAGTGCACATTATCACCAACTTCCTGCCCCACGTTCCAAGAAATTAGTCTGAAGTGTGTGAGGTGGCTCATTTCCTTGAACCTTATCACGTGGGATTTGGCAAACTTCAGAGTAAAGAACATTTCAACATGAGAGCAAGTAGTGAAGCTATAGCTTTACATTATCAAGAGTTCTTTATATTTGTTAGTTTCAATGGATTTGGTGGAACAGTGAAACAAGAATTCCTGAGACGTGGAAATCAACATTTTCCTTTTGGCTCTCTTAGTTTATAGGACACAGACTGAAAAAGAAAACCAACTAGTTAGACTTTGTTTGTTTGTTTGTTTGTTTGTTTCACTTTTGTGCCCCCTTCTACAAGTAGCTGGACAGAGTGGTAGCTTTCTTTTTGAATGCTAGGAAAAATCTTAGGCTCCTAAGGAGAATTCACAAAGTAGTAAAGCCAGCCCATGGGAAGGATCGTGGTAGACTTTTTCCTTGGAGGATTTGGTGGTGAGGCAAGTTATTGTACTGCTTGATTCTCAGGACAGTAGGAATCTCTGGCTTATAACAAATGTGTTGTTTTTAGCTCATAGATCACAGGGACATGTTTTAGGTTATTTTACTCTTAACTGATGAAATCTAATTTTGGAAAAAAATTTTTAAACAAAATTAATTTTACTTCATTAATTATTTAAGGCAGAAGGATAAGATCAAAGGAAGAAAAGCTTTCCTAGCTTCAAAGGACATTCACAGACTTTCCGAGAACGTTTTGAAAAATCATTGTTGTGCAATAACTTTTCCAAGTAGTTGCAGTTAGAGAAGCATGTCTGATCACTTTTATAACCAGAAACCTAAATTTTTCTGAGTCTATAATGAATTTGTACCATTGAAATAACATAAGCAAACTATGTCAAACAGAAAGGAAACTGTTTGTAGTGGCACCTGCTCTTAAGATATGCAAGAGAGGCAGAGACAGGCATATCATGAGTTCAAGACCAGCCCTGGTTGTAACCTTTGGGTCATCAAAATGGATCTACAAGTAAAGTTGTCTGCTGTTAAGCTGACAAGCAAGGTCCATGGGACCATGTCATAGTTAAACATGAGAACCAAGTTCTACAAGTTGGACCTTCCCTAGTATGGCATGGGTGATTATTCCCACACATATATAGACAGGCACATGAAGTAAACAGATACAAGTGTAATTAAACAAAGAGAAGTAATGTTATTCTTTCTTTGAATTCAGTTTAATTTATTTATATACTCACCCATCCATTCATCAAATCATTTGGTTTTTATTTATATATTGTTTTCCATATAGTATTCAGCCACAAAGAAAAAAAAAGGAACAACTAAAAAGGAGAAACAAAACAAGTATTGAAAATAGAGTTTTATATATTCCAGCTGTGGTGTATGCACCAGGTTTGCATACTGTGTTGGCCACTGTTCTACTGCTGTGAAGAGACACCATAACTATGGCAACTATCATACAAGAAAGCATTTTCCCAGGACTTGCTTATAGTTTCAGAGGTTTATTCCATTGTCATCATGGCAGGAAGCATGGCAGCATGCAGGCAGATGCTGGGGCAATAGCTGAGAACTACATCCTGATGTGTAGGCAGCGACAGAGACTCTAGACTTCCACCCCCAGTGATGGATTTCCTCCAACAAGAGTACACCTCCTAATCATTTTAATCCTTTCAAATAGTTCTACTCCCTGGTGACCAAGAATACAAATACAAGAACGAACCTCGGGAGGCCATTCTTAGCCAAACCACCATACATACTGAGAGGTGTAAGAAGGTACAATCTCAGAAGGTGAGGCAGAAAGCATAAAAATTACATTAAATGTATATTCTAGGAGAAAAGAGACAAAGGCATAGGTCCCTGGACAGAGATCCGGGGAAAATGCAGAAGCTGAGTGGAAACCCTCTTAAATTTAGAAACTAAACAGAGAGAGTTGCAAATGCCACTTAAGTGCCTATGATGACTATAATAGGAAGAATTTTGTAGAAGATTGCCATGCTAAGAAATGGACAGGAGAAAATGTGATTTTATGTGAACAGCACAGCTAGGAAAGCAACTGGTGAGGTGTGTTTTAGATAGTTAACAGGTTCATTGAAGGAACACAGGAAGGAAGGCATGGTCCATTCAATTGGAAAGACATGTGGAGCCTAGGTTGTGGTCAATATTCATTTTCATTGTTTCTTTCCTACCTTATGTACATTGTGACTGATGTAACTGGCATCTTCTTTCACCACTTGTTTCTTGTGGTAGATCTCTTACGGTCTAAATTTTGACCAAGCTCAAGTATATATACTGACCACCTTCAGCTGTAATTACGAGTGTGTCAGTGTGACAGTTGTCTTTGTGTCATCTTTACTTACCATGACCACTCTGCCATATCTGTGGTACCAGGAGTTTGCTGTATGCAATACACATTATCAGTGGACTTGCGTTTATGCCTGTAGCATTGCACAGATGGCTAGAGGAAACAGGTTGTACCATAGAGCCGCTAGATTTGTGCCAAAAACACTTCCATATAGTAATGAGAGCATGACTACATCAGCAGATGTACCGCTGCTGTGCAGTGAAGCAGTAGAGAAAAGTTTTAAGGATTTAGAAGGCAGAGGGGACTTCTGCGGGAATTAGAGACTATTTAGGTAAAATGACTATTTATATAAAGACACTAGAGATGGCACTAACCAAAATGAGAAGTGCAAGAGTGAGGCAGCTTTGAAAGGAAAATGCGAAAGGAACTTCCAGGCCAGATTCAGCAAGTCAGAAATGAAGAACTGAGGACTTTTAAGCCAAACCATGGAGTGCATAATTTGGTTGTGAGAAGAAAGCAATGGGGATGTGTTAGCAGAACACATGAGATTTTGAGAGAATAAATGTCCAAAGAGAAACAATTATATAAGCAGAATTAAGATCCCAGAGTAATGGAAGGAAAACTAGATCAGTTTACTTACAGGGTAGAAAGGGGAAAAAATTCATCCAGAGTGAAGTTCAGAAAGTTCAGAAAGTACAAATTGAGAGGTTTAGATAATAGGAAAATGGAAAAAAAAAAAGAAAGAAAGAAAGAAAGGAAGGAAGGAAGGAAGGAAGGAAGGAAGGAAGGAAGAAAGAAAGAAAGAAANAGGAAGGAAGGAAGGAAGGAAGGAAGGAAGGAAGGAAGAAAGAAAGAAAGAAAGAAAGAAAGAAAGAAAGAAAGAAAGAAAGAAAGAAAGAAAGAGGGAGGGGAGGGAGGGAGAAAGGAAGGAAGGAAGGAAGAAAGAAAAGATGAAAATAGAAAGGAAAAATGGTATTAGATAACAACTCAATTTCAGTATTAAAAAAGACTCAAGAAGTAAGAAAAAATGAAAATTGTAGAAAGCCCTGAGTACATTTTTCAGTAGATAAGCACATCCAAACCAATCTTTACTGGATGATTGGGTATTTCCTGATGCATACAAGGAAATGCTGGTAAAAATGAAAAAGAACTGTGTTAGTGAAACTGGGGAGTAGATAGGAACTGGGGCCTGTGCATTGGTCCTGTGTTCTGAAGAATACAAGACACTCCAATACCATCTAAATCTCCACCTGTTTCCATTCTTTTTTAAAAAAACAATTTTTCATTAGATATTTTCTTCATTTACATTTCAAATGCTATCCTGAAAGTTCCCTATACCCTCCCCCTGCCCTGCTTCCAACCCACCCACTCCTACATCCTGGCCCTGGCATTCCCCTGTATTGGGGCATATAATCTTTTGCAAGATGAAGGGCCTCTCCTCCCAATGATGGCCAACTAGGCAATCTTCTGCTACATATGAAGCTAGAGACAAGAGCTCCATTTTTAAGATAAAGAAATCTAAAAGGAAACTTGAGGTCAAAGTAAAGGGTGGCTGAAGAGGGAATTTGGGAAAAGACCATGGAAAACCACCTCTGTAGCAACCACTTAGTTTCTTTCTACATTAAATCACTTTTCTTTGGGATGTAGGATCTGTGTTAGTTAATTTTCTTATCACTCTAATAAAACTCCCAACTAGAACAAGTCTAATTGCTCATAATATACTTGACATAGACCATTCAGTCAGGGAAGGCCTATATTTAGGTAGTGGAAATTGTCTTGAGATCATCTCAGAAACTGGGAAAGAGGGAACAGGAAATGAGGTTGGACTAGAAATCTGAAGGTCACTCCCTAGCAATCCATTTCATCCAGTTAGACCCAATATGCTGAAGGTTCCTTGGCATCCCAAAATGGCCTTGCTAGCTGAGGACCAAGTATGCAAACACATGAGCTCATGCTTAGCTCTTTATATTCCAACCACAACAAGGCCTAAGTTCTATTCTCATTTAGCCAGTATCCTTTGAGTCATTTTATCATCTCCATTTCAACTAACTTCATCTTCTTCTGAATAATTCTCTCTCTCTCTCTCTCTCTCTCTCTCTCTCTCTCTCTCTCTCTCTCTCTCTCTCTCTCTCTCTCTCTCTCTCTCTCTGTGTGTGTGTGTGTGTGTGTGTGTGTGTATGTGTGTGTGTGTTTAAAAGAGTCTTAAACGCACTAAACTGAGGTCCCTGAAGTCATGTTCCTTCTCCACTCCATTTGGCCCTGTAAACTAACTCTTCTTCAGCCATGGGTTCACGTCAGAAGTTTCTTAAGTTTACATGATTTCAATCATTACACCATGTCTTTGACTTTCGACAAGTGAATGTAAGCCAAAATGTCTAAATTAAAATGATGACTCTTATGTAGCCGTTCCTTCCTCCTCGCCATCTCTTGCTCACCGAGGTTTCTTTTGCGTCTGTGCTTTGTCTGTGGCTCCTTCTCCTTCCTTCTTGCCTTACTGTGCCTTTTCTCTCCTCACTTCCACTCTCTTTCTTATTTTATTCTTTGAAGCAATCAGAGTAGCAATTCTTCTATATAGCCACATATGAATGCTATTATGTTTGAAATACATCATTGTTTCTTCGTCCCACTGTTGTGAGGATTTATTCATCCCCGAGTAGAACTTCATCTCTTAAATCTAAACTTTCTGCCAACATCTCTGACCACTCTCCCTTCTCTGTGGCCGCAATGTTCTCTGTCGTTGCTGTCACCCTGTACATGTTTGCCTTCTTGGTGAGACACCCTTTGTTCCTCACATCTCAACTTCTGAGGAAAAAGTAAGAACCACTTCTTTGTTTTCTTTCTAAACTCTTGGTTTGGTGCTTTCTTATACAACTTAAGAATTAGGATAGTTTCATATTTGATAGTTGGTGTTAGAATCATGAGGACAGAAAATATTTATCATAGTAGTCTGTGATCTTCTATAATCAAAATAAAGAGTAGATACATAGAAATTGTTTAGTAAAATGAAAATACAGATGCTAAGAGTTGCATGAAAGTAAAATTATTTGAATATCAAGTTGAAAACACAATGTATTCTGTCTTAAAATATAAAATGACAAAATAATGAAAGATACATTATAACTACAAGGCTGTGTGTTCTTCAGTTGATGCTTGGTTATGGGGGGGTGTTCTACTTCCCTTCTCAAATTTATTAAGTTATATATGGTCTTACAAACATGGATTTTGCTGAAGCTTTACATTCAAAATAAATTATTTTCTACAAGAAGGAATCTAACAAAAGGTAGTTAACTTTAGTGGCTTTAAATTCTTTGTTACTCCAGTATTTGTAGAAACATTGCATCAGTTAGAAGGTGACATTTGATCAACTTCTTCCTCCATTTCTCTAGGGTGAAAGCAGAGTCATGCAATTTTCACCATTCCCCTTTATCTGCCTGAGAAGGTCATTTCCAGGCTTCCTGTAAGATTTCCTTTCGCACCATGCCAGTGCTAATTAGATATGCATTACATATGCATTAATATCACATTCATACCTAAAGTTTAAAGTAGTTTTAATAAACTGTTTATTAATAAAAGATGTTAGAACCTTATTTTAAATACTTCAAAATAAAGTAAAACCACTTTAAAAATTAAGCACCTGAATTCTGAAAGAAAAATTAATTGGCAAGGACCACACAAAAGTTACAAATGACTGAATAGACATCGTTTAGATTCAGAATTGTTCCATATTGTTTATGCACATGAGATTTAAATACACACACAGGTGAACACACACACACACACACACACACACACACACACATACACATTTTTGAGAGTTGAAACTCATCAGTGTAGTAGTAATTCTTGGTCTATAACAGGAAGGCTAACTATGTCACATGTTTGCTGGCCATTCCTCATGAGGAGTGTGTGTGTAAATATGTGGAGGTATATCATCCAATAGAATTTTATTCACTAAAGCAAGCTTATCAATTATTAATGGTAAAATGATTTATCATTTTCAGAGTCTTTCAGACTTCTAGCACTGGGTGATTCTATTTATAAATTATTACTGCTTTATTCTTGTTCAGGGAAACATTTCAGGTGTTCTACATTACTTACAGAGTGTGTATAATTAGCCTGAAATAAAGAGGTGTATATCTCTGTGAAGCATACTGTGGAGCATATTATAGCAGAGCAAGATTTAGAAGATGTCACCAGTATAGAACACATGATAATGGTGATCATTTAAGGGTTTAGATCAGGACTGTATGACATAGATTTTAAATGGATAAAGTTAGTTTTATGGTTTGCTCAATATATATATATATATATATATATATATATATATATATATATATATGCACTTTTATAAAAATGTTTTCTATGAATTGAACACCGCAAACTGCATGGAAACACCTTGAAACAATTACACAATTTTAGTTTATAGCATATACAACCACACCAACCCAGTTATTAATAATAGTGCTTTTAAGGAGGGACTCTGAAGATTGTTAATATACTTTCTGCTATTACTAGTAAATTCTACATCATTTGTCATTTTCTCTTTCTTTGCTTTCTTTACAAATAACCATTGATTTTATCATAATTTCAGCTATGTAGCTTTTGCAACCCATGCCTAACACTCTGAAAAAAATATCTTCTCTTGAAATCAGTATAATTTATGATATAATTCATAATGAACTAGCATCAGGTCATATGCAACAGGAAAAAAGTGAGCTAAGCAAGGAAATATTACTTTCTTAACATGTCACAAAGGAGTCAGAAAGAACTAAAAATAAATTCTATGTAATATTATTATTCATTAAATGTAAATTAATAAATGTGTTGTTTTTCTCAGATCCCAGATTCATCAGTGCCCATCTCATCCCAGAGAGTGACAACCCTGAAGATGACAAAGTATATTTTTTCTTCCGAGAAAATGCAATAGACGGAGAACATTCTGGAAAAGCCACTCATGCTAGAATAGGTCAGATATGCAAGGTGAGGAGGCATAAAAGAGTTTAATGACAAATATGTAAATGTTAAAAATGATTGAAAATTATATTATAATTAATTGCTTTTGAAAAAGTCATACGGTTAAGCTTATATAATAAATGGATTAATAGTTTACATGCAATCAATTAGAAAGGCTATGACACATTTGAAAATGAAGAATGAGGAACTTCTTGGTTAAAAGAAAAAAATCACTCTTTAATAATAAAATAATCAAAACTAAAATATGAAGATTGAATTTATGTGTCTGAAGTTAAGACATATAAAATAAAGACATATTGACATTACTATACACACTTGTTTATGGAATGGCTTTTATTATCTTTCAGAATGACTTTGGAGGACACAGAAGTCTTGTGAATAAATGGACAACATTCCTAAAAGCACGCCTGATTTGCTCTGTGCCAGGTCCCAATGGCATTGACACGCATTTTGATGAATTGCGTAAGTGGCTGATGTTTGATGCATATGATATATATGTTAAGCACTTATCAGAACTATGAACTAATGGGTTTTGTTTTCAAACAGAGGATGTATTCCTAATGAACTCTAAAGATCCTAAAAATCCGATTGTCTATGGAGTGTTCACAACATCAAGGTAAATGGATTTTGATTACATTCTGTAGCTTCTTTTGTCATTTTGGTTTTTGAGTGTTTGTGAATCCCTGCTGTGAACATGCACTGATACTGATTTAATTAGATCTTTTCTTTTAAAAATCATCATGGGGTTTGGACTGCTCAGAGGCTCCTGGGGAAAAGCTGCTTGCTAACAAGGCTAACAACCAGAGTTGGATGCCCAGAACCTACATGGTAAAAGAAGAGAACTGGCTCATACAAATTGTCCTTTGGGTTATGCATGCACAGCGACAGACTATCTGGAGTTTTTAGAAGAAATATATACTTACTGGTGTGGCTATTAGTAAGCACATGCAATGAGAGGTAACAATGTATTTGAAATAAAAATAATATTAATTCTATTCAGAAGTACTATAGGTGACTATGACCATTTAAAATAATATTGAATCCACTCAGTACTGGAGGTAATTATGGCCGTTTAAAGAGAAAGATTAATTGTAGAACCTAAATCCGGTTTATTTATAAATATTACATTATACATCACACTGACATCATTATTTAATAAACTTAAAACTGGAAAAAAAGAAACCTATATTACTAAATCTGTTTGCATGTCCTTATGCCTATGTATTAATGAGCTTTGGTGTTAAACTAGACAAGTGCAGTAAAGATTATGGGAAGGGAGTGGCAAATGCCGATCTGTTTTTCTCTTTCCCCACTTCCTACAGTAACAAACATTTCTCGGGTTTTCAGTGTATGTGAGAATCATTAAGAACGTGTTAAAACTTAATTTCTCTATTCTACAAAACATATATACAAATTTTCGCCATAAAATATAAATGATAGAAATTCGCATTGTTTAATCCCAACTAGAGTTTCTGATCCTATAAGAATGAGCTGGATCATGGAATGGACCCCCGGGTGGGGCTGTCTCTGGATGGTCCATCCCTTTGTCCTAGCTCCAAACTTTGTCTCTGCTACTTCTGTCATGGGTATTTTATTCCCTATT